>NC_048893.1:55343787-55413588 GCF_011077185.1 Oxyura jamaicensis | reverse complement strand
GGAAAGCGGTGTGGGTTGCTCCTGCCTTGGGAAAAGGCAAACCCACTTGTGGGATTGTCTTCGCCCAAGGACCAGGGTATACCTGGTGGGTAATGCAGAAGGATGGGGATATCAGGACATCTGGGGAGGGATGCCACATAGAGATGGGCTCGTGATCGAGGCCTGGACCTGACCAATTGAAGCCCTATGATGGGCTTCGGGACCCAGAGTGCCCTCAGCTGGAGGACCGTGACAACGGGAATGATAAACTCCCAATCGATCCTGAACATGTGCAGGATTTGCTGCTCCACCTGGATCCACATATCTCCATGGGTAAGGATGGGATTCATCCCAGGGTGCTTAAAGAGCTGGCTGATGTCATTGTGGGACCTCTCTCCATTATTTTTCAGTGGTCTTGGGAATCTGGAGAGGTCCCGGTAGACTGGAAGCTGGCAATTGTTGTGCCAATTTTGAAGAAGAGTAAGAAAGAAGACCCTAGCGATTACAGGCCTGTCAGTTTCATGTCAGTGCCTGGTAAAATTATGGAGAAGATGATTCTTGAAGTTATTGAAGTGCACCTGGGGGACAATTCAGTCACTGGTTCCAACCAACATGGGTTCATGAGGGGTAGGTCCTGCCTAACAAATCTGATTTCCTTTTACGATAAGATCACCCGTCTAGTTGACCAAGGGAAACCAGCTGATGTGATCTTTTTGGACTTCAGCAAGGCTTTTGACACGGTTTCCCATAGGATCCTACTGGACAAAATGTCCAGCATACAACTTAACAAAAACATCATATGATGGGTAAGCAATTGGCTGACGGGCAGGGCTCAAAGTGTTGTCTTAAATAGGGCCACTTCTGGCTGGCAGATGGTCACTAGTGGGGGTCCCTCAAGGCTCCATTTTAGGGCCAGTCCTCTTCAATGTTTTTATAAATGATTTGGATATAGGACTAGAAGGTGTTTTGAGCAAATTTGCTGACGACACCAAACTTGGAGGAGTTGTGGACTCGGATGAGGGTGGAAAGGCCTTGCAGAGAGATCTGGACAGGTTGGAGAGCTGGACGATCACCAGCCACATGACGTTTAACAAAAGCAAGTGCCAGGTCCTGCACCTGGGATGGGACAACCCTGGCTATACATACAGGCTGGGCAATGAGACGCTGCAGAGCAGCCCCACAGGGAGGGATCTGGGGGTCATGGTTGACAGCAAGCTGAACATGAGCCAGCAGTGTGCCCTGGCAGCCAGGAGGGCCAGCTGTGTTCTGGGGTGTATCAAGCAAGGCATTGCTAGTCGGTCGAGGGAAGTGATCGTCCTGCTCTACTCTGCGCTGGTGCGGCCTCACCTTGAGTACTGTGTGCAGTTCTGGGCACCATAGTACAAAAAGGACATTAAACTGTGGAGAGTGTCCAGAGGAGGGCGATGAAGATGGTGAAGGGCCTGGAGGGGAAGACATATGAGGAGTGGCTGAAGTCACTGGGCCTGTTCAGCCTGGAGAAGAGGAGACTGAGGGGAGACCTCATCGCAGTCTACAACTTCCTTGTGAGGGGGAGTGGAGAGGGGGGTGACCTCCACAAACACCAGTGATAGGACCCACGGGAACGGGGTTAAGCTGAGGCAGGGGAAGTTTAGACTAGACATCAGGAGGAGGTTCTTCACTGAAAGGGTGGTTGCGCACTGGAACAGGCTCCCCAGTGAAGCAGTCACTGCACCAAGCCTGTCTGAATTTAAGAAGAGATTGGACTGTGCACTTAGTCACGTGATCTAAACTTTTGGGTAGACCTGTGCGGTGCGAGGAGTTGGACTTGATGATCCTTATGGGTCCCTTCCAACTCAGGATATTCTATGATTCTATGATATGAAAATCAAAGATTTTAGGCTCAAATCAGGATGAGTCAGAAAACTTCTATAGCTCACATGCGGAATATAACATCACCAACATGCACTGTGGTATACTGCCTTTGCACCTTTTAGGCACACATACGGATCTGTGAGATAATCTTCCAATGGAAGAAATGATTGTTCCATCTTCAGAATAGAAAACTTAATTTTAAGGTGAAATAGTGACTGATTCTGCAAGGGCAGGGAGAGAGGAAATTGGTATTTTCACTTATGTCTTCCATAATGTTCTAAAATGGACAAATATTAAAACCCATCTCCAGTTCCTTTCTTCTCCCGAAGAACATCCACAGATTGTTGCTGAGACCTCAGCCCTGTCCACACACATTTCTTACAACCACATTCAGTTGTCACTGACCTGTTCCACGCGAATATCGAATTCTCCATTCACCTTCTTCCCTTGGAAATATTTGGCCCTGCACAAGAAATGAGAGACATGGGCATGGTTAAAGGTCTGGGGCTCTTATTGCATGCTATTTTGCTTCTGCAGTTCCGTTTCACTGAAGAATTCCTATCCGGGTCACAGCATGTTTTCCTAATTCCTGTTTTCTTTCAGCTTTCTGTTCTCCAGGAGGAACCTGCCAAGCCCGATGAAAACCACACCGGAAAGTTCCTTCAAAGCTTGTGACTGTTTCATTTTATTTTCAAGCTGAAAACCAAATGTTCTCCTAATCTTTTCCAGAGCAACAACTCTAATCAATGATTCTTTGCTAATCTTCTTTAATGCACAACCTTTATTCTGCAAAAGAAGGAGTGCAACGTATGGCATGCCATCAGAAACTTTTTCTCCTGATGTTGAGCAAGGATCTTTATCATCACAGCAGAAGTACTTGTAAAGCTTTTTCTCATGCTCTCTCCCTAAAGATTTGCTTTTCCATCGTTTGTCTTTCTGCTATTAATTTAGAGAAATAGTATATGCATCTACAGTGCCATGAATGTAGGATCTCCTGAACCAAGAAACCATGTTTGGTTTGGAACTGAGCAATGTCACAAGAAGGACCATTGCTTTGCACCTTCCAGCACCTCTGCTCCTAGCTGCCTAAGCTAGATAGACCACAGAGCACTTTCAGGGAGGGAAAAGCTGGCAGTTGTGCTGGAGAAGACAGCATAGGAAAAGGGCAGGCAATTTTAGCCTTTTTATCCATATTTGCACATGAAGCTTTTTATATTGATTAGTCAGCAGGGAAATTGCCAATAGAATTTCCCCTGTGAATATTTCCCTCAATTTATTCCCTTCATCAAACAGACTTCATAGAAGAAAACATGAACTTAAATTATTTTCTCAGACCCCCCTAAAATTTCAGGAAGATCATGTCGGTTCCAAAATGCTCTTCTATTTGGAAAGCACTGAAAACACAGTTAAGCCCTTCAAGAGCTATTTCCAGAGACAAAGTAACTCTCTGAGTTCTGTTTCCAATTGGCACAGACAGGACAGAATAAAGAAGTAAAGGAAAATGAGGGGAAGCCGGCTTTGCTCCCTATTTTATAGTATTAGCAAAAAAAGAAGCTGGCTCACATTTTTACTATGTGTCTATTTGTTCCAATAAAAGAGGAGAGACAGTAGGAAGGCAATTTTCCCCATGGCTGAAACACACCAGTTTTCAGCTGAATTCTCCCCTCCTCCAGCAATGTGAAATGTAAATAAAAAAGTTGTTTTGTTTTGTGATCCTGGCTCAAACCAAGTCAAAAGGTTTTACTTTATTAAGAAATAATAATAATAAAAAATGCCTTAAGTTTTCTGCTTGGCTGTAATGAGGGCATCTGCGGGCTGTATCATGCTTCCCTTCCCAGACAGCCCATCCATCAGTGTGGTGCTAATAAGACCTCTGCGTGGATGTTGGTGAGGGATGCTGTAACAGCCAGGTGTGACCAAGACTAAATGGCTCAAACAACCCCTGTCCAGTACGACAAGCAGAGCTCCGACCACATTTTCCCCTCTTTTGACTTTACGTGTTGCATGAAAAAAAGCAACTCAACAGACAGGCTGAGACATCACACCTGTAATGATAAACAGGAACGCTAAATGTGCTTAATAATTCCGTTGTGTTTCTAGAGGTATGGCTGAGTCTGGCAACATTCCTTGCTCCTAACCATGGGGGATATTGCTGGAACCAGCAACTTCTCAAAAACTGGAATAAGCTTTAAGTGGGCCCACAGGAACTGGTCTGAAATTTGAGGCGTGCTACTCACTGTTACAAGCTTGTTTTTATTCCCAGCACAGTCGTAATATATACTCCTTACCCACATTTATGAAACACACTTCCTCCCTCTATGGCCTCTCTGCTTTGCTGACCAGCTGGTTACAGACTCCTTGGTGCTGCTTTGCTTCAGCTTGTAATGAAGTGTGATTAGCCATGGTCTTCAGCCCGGTACAGATGGAGCAAAGAGGCTTCCACTGCCTAGTCCAGGAAATTACCCTCAACACAGTTAAAAAATCCTCTCTCTCATCTCAACAACACTGGCTCTGCTCATGGGTATGCACACAGAGGGCACATCCAGCACAAGGATTCATTGGAGTGACATCCTCAAGTTAGATGCTGCGTGACCTCTCCTTATCCCTCCTTCCATGCAGGTTGCCCCATCCCATGTCTCAGGTAATTTTAACAGCACAATATGTCACTTTCTTTCAAAGACAGCCCCCAGGAGGGTTAACCTGCTCTAAGTGTCCCTAAAGACTACAGGTGCTAAGCAATTTGCAGCCAAATATTTTGGTCAGCCCATCATTTTGACACAGCCCAGGGTAAGAATGAAACACTTCTTTCTGAAAACATCTCTGAAATGGATGGAGTGATGTTTTCAATTCGCACTTGGTGTTCCAGAGCCCCTGGGCAGTGAAGGCTATCATGCTGAAATGAAAAATGGTTTTAGCCTCACCCTGGAGTCCTTGAAATTAAACTGGAATCGTTGCTGATGCTGTGAAAACATCATGATGCCACCATGGCAAGGGGGAACATCTTTTGGCCAGTACTGCACAGCACACGAAATGGTTTCTGATCCCTACCTACAAGAGTACAGTGCACAACGGATAGAGGAAAGAAATAACACCGCTCTGATGGGGATGCAGGAGAAAGAAGGGCATTTTTTTTGCAGGTGAGACATCTGAGAATGTTCTCTTCTCCGGATCAACCTGAGCTTCTAGGTGGTGGGCTCCTCCAGACCTATTCCCAGGAATGTGACTTGCTGTGGGGTTATCTAGGCAGCTTGTAATGCAGCCATGAGCCTCTCCCACAAGACCCAGCTCAAATCCTTTCTAAGGAGCCTCAGAGTGCCCCCATTTACCTCAACCACAGCCAACCACCAGCAACAGGCGGAGCAGCTCATCACCCAGGATGGGGGCTGTCCCACAGCACTCCCAGCTTGGGACACCAGCCACACAAGCCCACCCCTCTCCTGGGCAGCCTGCAGTGCTCTTTGTTTTAAAGCATGTCAGACGTTGAAGCTGGCACAGCACTGCCTTATAATTTGGCAATGCAGGGTGTAGATGGGGTGGTGCACTTGCTGTGATCTCAGCAAATTAGCATGTAAACATGTTGTGATTGATGAAAACTGCAGGGCCACGCTCAAGAACAGTTCTTGGGTGGGATTGGCAGCGCTAGGAATTGTGTTTAAATGTGGCCACACCAGCTGGGAGAGAGGAAGCACCATAATAAACAGCCAAAGGTCTGCCCTGGCCCCCAGGGGAAGACCTTTCCTTGAACCCCTCTCTCCTTGCAACAAGGAAGCTGCACACCCTGGAAAGGGATAGGTTTTGTGGGTGCAAGGGCACCAGACAAGCATAACTTCTGCTTTCTGTCTCAGCCCTGACGTGGTTACAGGGCCACAGGAAACCTGATGCCTCTACTTATGAAGTAATTTGGAAAGAATAAAAAGGCTTGTTTTCCAGAGCTGCCGTGAAACAGTCCCCAGTCTGCCTCAGGGACCATGGCTAGAGGAAGAATATAAGCTATTTTTCAGCCAGATACAGAGTGTGTCCTGAACAGCAGCAGGGAAAAAATAATAATAATAAAAAAATGATGGTTATGATCAATTCACCTCAAACTACCTACATAAAAGAGAATTCATTGAAAATCCATGCATAACATTATTGACTTAGGTATCTGTGAAGCATCCTCCTGAGCAAGGCATGTGAGCACTGATGCAAAGCTTCAATCAGATCTGTAAGACACTTGAATACCAGCAGTAAATTTTATCCCTCTGGTGTAACTCACCTGTGAGCAGGGTAACGCATACTGCAGCCATAAGAAGGCTGCAAAAATCCATGTGCCCCCCTGCTCCCATGCCCATAGTCTGCAGACACAGGGATTCGGTCCCCCAGATGGCACCATGTCACCATCAAAGCCTTGTGTGTCCCCGGACCCAGGGGAGGAAAAGTTGTGGGTACGCACGCTGGGGTCAACCTGGAAACATGGCATGAGAGCAGCAACCCCTCTGCATGGCACTGGGGCTTCCAGCTATTCCCACAGCTCTGTTCGCTGAGTGAAGCCGAGGTTATGACACATGACACAGCTTTGAAGACAGGCTGGTATCTTGTATTAAATTCATGGGACTTCCTCAGGGTATCCTATAAAATGGCTTCTGCATTAACTAATTTTTCAGGATAGGAAGAGATCAAGAGAATATAGCTCAAAGTATCCTATAAGAGACTGCTATGGAGCTGATGTAACAAATGTCATTGCAATTGCTGGTAGCATGTCTTGGAGTAACTAGATGAGCAAATAAGCATTAAGCCTGAGCCCCAGTCCCCTGTGATGTGAATCAGGCCAGGCACCTTCTGGGGCATCGCTGTTTGACAGAAGCCTTGAGCTACAAACTCAGGAGCAGGTTTGTTCCTGCTTCCCAGAAACAGGCTCAGAGTCACGGTGAGCATGCCAAGAGGGGCACTGAGATATTGTGATAGCAAATTCCTCTGCACCCTCTGAGTTTGTGCCTCTGGAACAAGACACAAGCAGCAAAGAAAGGAAAGCCACTCTTTGGATGGAAACTGCTTCTCACCTGGAGCTCGAGGGAGTGGGCAAAAGACGGAGAAAGGGGTGAAGAAAAGACATCGGTAAATAAACTAAAAAGGATCAGTGGATAAATTCTGGGATTATCTGAATTATTTCCCTTGGAACTGCATTGCAAATATTTATCTCAAGCCCCTTGGGAAAATAAGGCACGTCGTTTCTTTCTGGACCGGCCTAAGAAAGGCCAGGCTAAAACCCTTGGAATTGGGTGTGGGGGCACCTCACGGAGGGAGGGCGGGGGTTGGCCACTGTACCAAATCCCCGTGTCAAAGGGCCTGGGGCCCAAGTGATGCACAAGGCACTCACTGTATGTCCGCATTGTCTCCTTCATAAAAGGGGCTGGGACTGGGAAAAAGGAGGCAGTTTCCAGGATACTGGCCAGCAGCCGCTGGAATGCCGCGACCCCCCCCAGCCCCCAACAGGCTGTAAAGGCAGTGGGGAGGGGAGGAGGGAGACGAGATGCATTTGTGCCCTTTTTTCTTCAGGGGTAAAAACAGGGGAGGTTTTCCTTTTGGGGCCAGCCCTCACCACTTATCCCCAGTTTTGCAGTTCCCAGCTGCAAGCAGGAAGGACTTCTGAGATGGTCAAGTCCTGACTGCCCTGGGCATAGGGAAGAGAAAAATCACTCCACGAGTGCTGGGGTCTGTAAGTTACTTGAGCTCTTGTCCACATCTGCTACAGCCCAGAGACCTTTACACTCCGATCAGGTGTGGGACGGACTAATTGGTAGCTGTTTTTTGTTTTGTAGGAGTACCTAATAAACCCTAGGGGGGTTGTTCAGGATGTTAAAAATGATAGATAAGCATGAGGGATGTGTGTTTCGACATCTCAGACAACAAGGTCTGAACTAGAGATTAAAAAGCCCAGAGGCAAGATCAGAGAAGGAAAGGGGACCCCCATTTTACAGGTGGGAAGGGAAGGACCAAAAGGTACATCTAAATTCTGGGCTCCTAAATACAATAATACTTTTCCAGGAGCTCCATGGACATTTCAGCGCCAGCCTGGGATGCAGCACTGCTGCACCCTGAGGTGACATTAACTTGCTCTTCCTGCTGTCACCGCCGGGGCTGCTGGAACCACCCAGCCAAGAGCCAGCTCAGCAGGTACGTCCTTAGCGCCCGAGGTCAGATGCCGAGTCAGTGGGAACAGACGTCCTCTGTTACCTTCTCGGAACAACCACAAGCCCGGCCTGCTCTGGTTACTGTAAAACAACCCCCGAGGCTTAGTTATGGGATCACACTATGGGAAGGAGAAATGCCTCTGTGCCTGCTCCTCAAGAGGTTTGTATCAAGCTGTGATGATGGTAGAGGGTTGGCTCTTTTTTGGACAAAGGAAGTCCTCACGAAGAGGTTCTTTACGAGGCCCCAGGTCCCACGCTGCAGGGATGGAAGAATTTTCTTGGCTTGAACACACACAGAAAGGGAAATCTGGGGGCAGGAAGGGAGAATGGCTTTTTAAGTTTTCTTTTGTGAGTCCTCCCTTTCTCTCAGGGCTAGAAGTTGACAAACGGAACCGAAAGCCTGTTTTCGGGGGAGACCTGGGCTGGCAAACCACCAGCACTTTTAGTGATCGCAGACACCACCATTCAGGGCATTCTTCCTATTCAGGGAACTGCGGAGTCCCACATAATGCTGCCCCCCCAGCATCTTCCTGTGCCACCTCCTGCTCACGAAACAGGGGTAATCAACGCAGCTACCCAAGAGAAGAAGCACGAGTGAGTGCAAGGCTTTTGGGCACGGCTTTTTGTATTTCTTCCAGCTGTCAGGATAGGAAGGACACTTCGCTGTAGGTCCGATCCGCCCCCCCAGGCTACCCTCTGAAGGGCCGGCATTGCGGTCACATTCCTCTTGGCCACAAAGAGCTGGGGAAGGGGGAGGCGTGCTTTAAGCACAACGCGAGGCAGCGAGTTTATTTTGCATATTATTCAAAATAGTACATTGCTGGCACACTTTCATGTTGCTAAATCTAGAGGGTATGGCCTGGAGCTGTTTGCGAGGGGTGTCATTTTGCTGAGGATTGTGCAATGCTTTGTCCCGGTTCCTCCTTGGAATGGAAGCCCACTTCTGACCTCTCTGAACTTTAGGAGTGGGGAAAGCAGGCTAACTCGCACCAAAGCTGAGGCAGGGCTGCTGGCTTTCAAGCAGAAGAAATCTGGCTTGCAAGCCTTGAGAAACACATCTGAGCCTTTTTTTTTTTTAAAAAAAAAAAAAATGTACGGGACTAGGCAGGACATTCTGAGGTTAAATTCTGTGCATTTATAGGAACTCTGGTAAAGCAATTAAGGTCCCAGATTTGACTTGCATTAGCATATTTATAACCTGGTGGGGAATGTTTTCCATATTCCTTGTGTCTATTTTTGTAATGATACTAATCCTTTACATTTCTGTATCACCTTTCACGCAGGAGGACTAGATCCCAAGTTGCTTTACATATGCAGGACAAAAATACAGGCAGACATGATGGTGATATACCTAAAACAGATTGAAAAGCGATGTGATAAATGTGATTTATTGAATACCTCTGACAGGCTTACCTCCTTCTCACCGCTATGCCTGTATGCTAGGGAATATGTCTAATTTTGAAAATCTTCATGCTGCTTCCAAGTGCACAGACGTACTCAAACAGACACACACATCACTGAACACAAGCATGCCTCCACTTTCCCTAAAATGGAGCTCAGCCCTCAAGTCACACTTGACATAGATTATAGGAATGGTAATATCGAATTCTGGGTATCTATGGATAAATAGTGAAAATGTAAGGCTTTTATCCAGATTTGTGAAAACATAAATTTCACTTGTAAGTTTTTTCAAATTATATCTTCATAGTTGCACAGAAATTATGAAGCTTTAGAACGTTATCCTTGTATAATAAAGGCAAATTCGTAATTATAGTCGGTTACCACAATATTAGTTGACTGTGGGTTTCTTACCAGGAATTACAAACCTTTGTAATTTAACCAGCAAATTCCTGAGGTCAAGCTTGCAGTATCAACTCTGAATAATAATAATAATGATAAATGGTAATGAAGTCCAAATTGAAAAGCTAGTCCATAAATTCCCATTATATTTCAGTGAGTTAAGTACAGGAATATTTCTCTGAAAGTGAGCTTTCGTATATCATCTTCAGCCTACTGAAAGCATGAAATGACTCATGATGACATTCATGGAATACTTTTGAAAAGCCATTCCTTCAAAAAAAAAAAGGGGGGGCTTAAAAAGTCCCAAATTACTAAAATTCTCTATGAGAAGAGCTATATTTTTGGACAAATGACATATTTAAGGCTCAGTATTATCAATATTATCATATACTATCAGAGTAAAAATAGCTTTATTTTAATGAAAAAGGCTGATAATCTCCTCCATCCAGTGAAAAACAGTAATCCTGTCAGGTCAGCCCATAATTAGACCTGAAGCATGACATTATTATTATACAAAGAGCCATTTCAGATGTATTAAGAGGATTTAATTCAGTGTTAATCATAGTTTTTCTCTTCCATAATTTTTAAATTTTTGGAGACAATATGTTCAGGCAAATCTGGCTGTAAATTAAATAGGAAAAAATACAATTTTGTGTCTCTTAAAATATTCTCAGTCTCTTTCTTTTGGTGACATATGGCACAATCCTAGCATATACAGCTCCCTCACATAGGGCACATGCATTTTGTGCAAGACAGCATAACCACTGTTAACAATTGAAAAAGCCTGAAATTCAGACAACACATGCCATTGTCACGAGATATTTCACAAGTGCAACAAAGATAACTAACAAATGCAACAAGAACAACTTTGTTATGCTGTCTGGTCCAAAAAGCAATGTTTTTAGCATATGTTGTTAATGGGAACCTTAGCTGTGCTTGATCACTTCCCAAATAAGCTGTTTAAATATGAAGCATTAGGCTCAGAAACTGAGCGCTTTCACAGAGGAGGTGCGTTAACAATTCACAATTCTAAATCCTGCTTGATCTGCTGAGACATTCAGCCCTGCAAGAGCATGATTTTACTTAACAGTGCTTTGGGCGAAGAAGTTGCCAGAGGTGGGATGTTTTTCTCCTGGCTGAGGTCAGGCTGCCAGAGTTGGCCCTTCTGCTGTTACATGGAGTCCTGCCATCCCCTTTTCTCATGGTCTCACTCCCTTAAGCTGTGTGTTTGCATGCACGTGTGTGCACATGTGTGTATATATTCGTGTCTGAGCTCCCTTTTTCTGGAAGCTGCTGTCGGTGGTTTGTGGACCCATTTTCAGAAGTCACCCAAGGCACAGTTACTACTTTCCCAGCCCACAGGTAGCACCCTCATTCTCTGTGTGGAGGTACCTGTCTGAGGAGTGCACCATTAATCACTGAAGAGAAACAGAGCTTTTCCATCGCATGTCGATGTGTGGCTTCTGTGTTGCCTCTGAGAGCTCTCTGTCAAAGCCACGAGCATGAGGGAGCCATACAGATAGTGCTTTCCTCTTGTGCACATCCTGCATGTGGTAGATTAACTCTGTGCTTCCTTGCAATGTGCTAGAGCAGGGCCTTGGAGTAAGATGGAAAATTTGTCAAAACATTGCCACTTCAGCAGAAAGCTGGGTGAGTTCCCTTGCTTTTAATAGAATGTACCTTTCTTTTACTGCTGCTAATGCAGAAAGCAGCTGATTGTATTCTGTGGAGTTCACATTATTTTTATAGTACTTTGTCTTTGGAATAAACCAGAGCATACTACATGCCAGGAGTGGCAAGGATTTTATGGAGGAAGACAGAGCATGGATTCCCATGGGTGTTTTTCACTTCCTCTACGTCTCCAAGATAAGTAGAGTGCTGTTCTGTGCCATCAGAGACAGAGTAGCTCCTTAAAAATAGATAGGATTGCCATTTGTCACTTTAAAGTGCCTTCAACATGCGCATGCCTATTTTGGTTGTTAGATCATTTCGTCATGCACTTGTGCAACACCTCGTCCCAATCCATAATTGCAGCTCTTTGTCTCTGCTGTAATACAAACAGTGATGATAAATTAATGTCTGGCTTGGCAATAATGCTACAGTCTCCAATTATGAGAAAGTGTTTTCATTTAGAGAAGATAAATCAAATGGCAGATTCCATCGTCTCTCATTCTTCCTGTCTGTGAACAAGCTAGTCCTTGTTGTAAACCCTTTGTAACTTTCTGTGGGGGAGGAAGCCCCCTCCCCTTAAAATAAGGGTAGCTCTTCAGTAGTTAGCTCTTGGGGATCTTTTCTAGTTAAGTTAACTAGTTCAAAAAGAAAAGGAAATGACCCTTTCTTGAAAACCAAATTTGGTTTCAGAAGTAGCAAGAACCAGAGTGGGTGGAAGAGAAACGCATTGCAGACATGATGCTTCTTCCAAACCCCAAATCACCAGCACTGAAAAAAACAATAGGTTGTTGTTGCCCACACTTCAGATTCTGAGGTTGTTTCTGTACATGATGCAGGCTGGACAGCCAGAATCTCCAGATTACCAGCTCCTTTAGATGTACTCTTGCAAGGCAAATGCTGCTGCCATTGACCTCAGGCTGGTCAGCTTGAGCTCACCTAACACGCTGGCTGAGACCAAGAAGATAACTGGCATTGCCTAGAAGTACGTTACCAAGAATAAACATCCACAGAGGCACTGTTTTCCAGTGTTGGTGTCAGGGCTCACTGAATTTCCTGGAGATGTGAGAATCAACTGCAAGTAGCACTCATGGCCTACTGGAGTGGTTGCACTCGTATTCTCTCAGAAAATACCACGGTACCATTAGGCTGGGAGACACTCTAGGCTAAGCATGTGTCATGCTAGACAAGGGTTGGTAATACTGTTTCCTCAGTTTTCATGTTATATGTATGCCATGATACTGTGATAAATGCATATCCTGATTTTGATCAGTGTCCTCACAACCTTAGACACATAGTGAAAGCAGGGAGCCTTTGCCAGCAGCATTATTTGATATCTGTAGGCCTGGATAGAGGCAGATTTCTGGGAGGAGTGAAAAGGGTCCTCCATCATTTGTAGAAACTGTTGAGTTACAGACAACAGGGGTATAGCCAAGACAGGAGGATGCACAGAGAGCTTACACACAAGCAGAGGAGTGAAGACAGCACGGGTAGCCTTACCTCCTCTTTATAACTCCCAGCTGCTGCTCCTTGGGCTCTGCAGTTTGCAGAGCACAAATCTGCATGACAGACCAGCAGCTGGGAGATATAAAGTCAGGGATTTGAATGCAATGTGTATTTTAAACCATGAAAACATTGCAAAGAAGTCCAACCCCTCCCCATTTTCTTCCCAGCCCGGACTACCTTCAGCACCATTAATCTCAAGGAAAAAAAACTTATTGGCCTTCGAGCTAGGGCTTTCCTCTCTGATTACAGTGTTTGGACTAAGCAGCATCGGCTAAGCTCCAGATGCTTGACTCGTGCATTAGAGGCACTCCCATCCCCAGCTGGAGGATGCTATGTTAAGGGACTGCCACCTGGCAGCATCTTCAAGGAACTGCAAAAAGCGAAGCAGAGACGGAGGTCAGTGAACCTGCTGGGAGACTGACAGGTGCACCCAGGAAGGAGAGGTCAGGATTGAACCAGAGTGGTGTTGTCAACTGAACAATCTTGCATTAACACGCTGCTAAAGTGCTAAAAGACACTAGGCTAGTGAAACTTTTGATACAAAGACCACCTTATCAGGGACTTTCCCACGGTAAAAAAGTTGTTTTTCCTTCGAGAAAAACCCCGCTGTTTCCTCTCTCCTACTTGAAGCTGGCTAAAGCAGCCTGACCTGGTTGTGCTCAGTCACTGCCCCTTTGAGTGAAGCAAAGGGAGCAAAGCAGAGCGCAGGGATCTTGCTTTGTGAAGAGATCCCCAGGGAGGCAGGTCCCACCTTGTCCCCCCCTCTCATCAGAAAGCAGAGAAGACCAAAGGCAACCACTTTCCTGAAGAGTGGAGTTGGATGAAAAGAGCAATAAAATAATCTCCCTTGGCCAAGACCTGGTAACCCAACTTCTTTCACTTCCAAGTCTTCAGTACAGTCCCCTTGCGTGTGTTACCCTTTCCTTTTTTATGTTGAGACAAGCTGGCAGATAGAACAATCAACATCTCCTCAAAACATGGTCTGGATTTTCCCCAAAATAGGTCTCTCCGCCAGCTTTCTAAACCAGCAGACTTTGAAAGGGAGCACGCCATGAGCTGTAAGTCACTTCTGTAACATTTCAGAAGACTTCAGTTGTCCTACTCTTTGGAAAGGGTCCTCTGCTGCCAAATATCACAGAAAACAAACTTCCAAACTTCTGTTTGTAAACAGAGACCTGAATGAAAAAGGCAAACTTAGCTGAGCATGACAGCCTTTTGCCCATAACCACTATGACAAACAGGTGAAGGGCTTTTGACCAGCCAATGATCTCCAGTCATTACTACTGGTAGTAGTAGACTTGGGTTATTTTTTGTTAATTTATGTATGAATTTGCATCCAGGAAAAAGCCTGAGAAAGAGAGAGCTGGAGAGAAGCATTCCTTTTCACTTCTAGGAGTAGCACAGACAGTAGGCCTAACTCCCTGTCCGTGTCATTAAAACACCTTCAGCTCCAATCTCTTAGGACCATTGCTCAATGTGCCAGTTCAGCTAAGCCAGCTGAGCCAACAGTGCTCCATGTGTGCTTGTACATTGTGACTGTCAAGTCTTTTTTTGCCAATGAGTGCCAAATGAGAACCTTTTCAATCAAGATCTGCGGAAAGCCTACTCTGCCATGTATGCAGGTCATCAGACTGATACCAAACTGGAGTGAGAACTGGTGACCTAGATGTGAAAGTGTCTGAGTACCCCCCCTGCAGATGCCATAAGCCTCCCAGATCCCTCTCATCCCCCAAACATGGTGGAGCTGAAGGCAGCAGGAGTACTGTGATGACTTACCACTCCGTGTGTGCATCATCAATCACCAGGAGGATCTTAGGTTTTGGAGCCACAGGTGGTGTGGGGCTTGTTGAGTGATCAATGAGTCCCGCAGCTGCTTGTGTGGTTTGCTTCATGGCACTGGAGATGGAGCTGAAGATGCTGGTGCCAGTAGAGGAAGACTGTGAGGGCTGCGGTGGCTGTGGGTGCTTTCTCTCCATGGCAGGAGAAACTGGGGAGCTTGTGGAGTTGTCGGGGCGCTGCAAGTCCATCATGTAGCCATTGGGCAAATTTGCCACAAAACTACTGTCTGAGAGACGTCTCCGGAGGAAATTCATTGTTGAAAAGTTGTGTGGAAGCCCTCTTAGCAAGAGAAAGACTGAACAACAGTGTCACCAGTCCTGGGGAAATGCTTCTGTGTGTGTGTAGGGAACTTCCTTGCAGGAAGGCAGGCTTTCCTCCTTGAAATCCTGCTGGAGGAATATGACTTTGTTTTTCAGTTATGTTTTTGTTCTTCTCCTGTGGAAAAAGAATCAAAGACACATTTGTGAGATGCATACATAAGGAAGACTCTTCTGGCCATTTCAATGAGTACATTAATCAACAGTGAGAGGAAAAAGGACTACTGATTTATACCTGGTATGCTACAATGGTACAGCAAGACAGATGCAATGAAGTAGGTTTTGTGGCCTCTCTTCCATCCCAAAACATTTTTCAGTCAAAGGAGGCCAACTTACAATATCTTAGGGGCTAACAGTTCAGAAGAAATGGAAAAAAAATAATAAGAAAAAGAAATTCCAGCATGCTTACAGCCTTTTCCATGACTGTTTTCACCATGGGGAAAGAAAAACTATTCTGACCATAAATGATAATTTTTAAAAGAGAGACAGCTTATTTCTGACATTGTGTGTGTGTTATTTCTAACACACATAATATGCTCATTACAGAATAACCAGAAAATGGTTCAGCAGGATAGAAACTTGTATCATCCTTGGCAGGCTTGTTAGCAAGGCTCCACATTTAAGAAACAAACATCCTAAATTGAAATAGCATGTAGAAAACAAGTAGTGGAAAAAATCCTCCTACACATCTTGATCAAGTTCAGTGGAACCTTCAAAATATTCTCTTCTGTCCCAGTTGCTCCCTATATTTAAAACTGGACTGTGAGCCAGGTGCACACTGGCAGCTGCTAGACATAACAGGCTACCGGCTGTTTCAGATGCGCTTGTAGGATTTTTGCAGGTACTCAAACCTGGAGGTTTGACCATCTAATTTTTCCTTTCATATTTTTTTTTTTTTAAGGAAAAAAAAAAGAAAAAAGGAACAAAAGAAAAAATAAAGAAAAAAAAAACAGTAAAGGTCTGTTTCTCTGCTCATCTTTTCCAGTGAGAAAATGAACACTGTGGAATGTAACTATCTGGCTCTTTTCCCTTGACCATAGTATGACGACTTTGTTTTTACCCAGAACACTAAGTTCTTCAGCAGTTAAATAACCTCACAGAATTAGTACAGATACTTTTTTTAATATATTTTAATCTTGCACCTGTAGGCATAGCCCAGAAATGAGATTTCCATAGTAATTCCCCAAGTCCTTTTCTCTGCTGACACAGCATTTGAGTCTTGTAGACCAGAGGCTGGTTTTTGAGATGCAGAAAAAAGACAAGACAGAAGCATATTTCTGGTAAAACATGAATGTTTTTCAAGACAGAGCTATCTGCAACAACACAAGTTAAAGCTACCACACACATCAAGTGAGATGAGTCAAGTGAATTCTTCGTATCACCATTAAAACAGTTTTATTGAATGAGCCCCTACAAATGCTAGGGCTCTTTGCCTTGACCTGCCTGGAGTGGTGTCCCTCACTGCTTGCTCTCTTGTCCCATTCTCCAACTGCCTCTGCACAGTAAGAAATTGTCTTCTGCCAGGTGGTCCAAGAGAGTTCGGCATCTGTGAATCTCCTTCCTGGAGCTATTTAATTTCAGCTATAGGGATTTACAAAGCTTTAGAGACAAGGGATTCAGATCTGTCTGCGTCCACAGATCTCTTAGCTCCCAAGAGCCTCAGTGACGATCAGGTGAGCCTGGCTGGAGTAAGAGAGCTACAGAAATCCCCTTGACACATGACCCCCATATCTTGCCCTCACATCACCTCCCTGAATCCATGGGCACAGGAGCCATCTGGAGCAGAGGGCTCTCTGCTGAAGCTGCTGACACATTAGCTTATTAGAGTGATTTTTCTCTTGATTTCTCAGCCCTGGCAGTACGAGTCCTCTGCATTTGCTGGAACCTGGAGGTAGCCTTTTCCCAGGGAACAGCAAAGGAAATCTTTAATGATTTCCTGCCACATTTACAGTCGATAATGTATCTCGAGGCATTGTGCTGACTTCCCACCCGGTCCTGGCGCACCCAGTGACTGCACAAAATCAGCAGACGCACACCAGTAAGCACTTCAGTGACCCTGTCTGCTTATGCAGTAATTGTTCCAAAAACCAGGTAACATACAAAATCCATGAATTACGAGCCAGCTACTTGCCTCATATTTATTTCCACACACTCTTGGCCTGCTCATGTCCTACTGCAGTTACTTAGCACAGAGCCACATACTGTTACCTGTCCAGGATGGCCAGAGCCTGCAAAGACTTTGGGGAATTTATACACTACAGGCTGGGTAAAAATGTGCGGTACTGTCTTCTGCTCTGGAACCTGTGTATTCTACCTTGTGTAAAGCACACAAGAAAAATCCCCTCGCTTTAATGGCAGTCCACTCAAGAGAAGGTCCAGTCCTGGTTAAGAGGAGCACCCAAAAGATCTGCCTACCATTAGAAGGGCTCCAAATAACTGTCTGGTGGCTGTGTACAGCAGCTAGGTGTACTCTATTGGAGGAACTTGGCGTTAGCTGTAAAGAGATGGGACGCAAGAATGATTTTGACACCAGTCTCAGGAGAAGCAGTTTTAGCACCAGACGCTTGCCCAAGAGCTGCTGGGTCCTGCTGTGGCAACTCTCAGCCATGGGAGGGAACCTGGCCCCAGCTGCACAGGCCAGACAAGGCCGTTTTCACAAGCCAGTACCCTTGGGACAGGGTCCAGCAGGACTTGCATGCTCCTGGAAGTGTTTGTCCCCACTGCCAGGTGGCTGCATGGCTGTTTCCTCCTCTGTAAGCTTTTCACTCTCCAAAAGGACACAGGCTGCTTGCAGTGCATCGGCAAGTGAAGCAAAGGGGAAATTGCTCTGCCCTGCTGAAGAAGGGCATGGAGGCATGCGGCGTAGGGGGTCACAGGGCTGGGAAGGGCCAGAGTACCTTGTGATGTGCCTGGAAAACGTGCAGGCTTCCTCTGCAGGAGGGCTTCCCAAATCGTGCGCTTCAAGGTACCATTTATAATAAACAATTTCTCAGACTTGTTGCGAGGCAATGAGCACTCGCCTCCTGCAGCCTTTCGAACAGCAATATTTACAGTGCCCCAGCATTTTTTCCACTAGGGGTGTGGCGGTGGTAGATATTGTCCAGGAGGTGCCACGGGCTGGCAAAACACTTGTCCAGAGAGTTTGGGATGCTGTGCTAGGCTGGCACTGCTTCCGCTGCTGCAAAGACTGGGCTGTGTGCCCTTGGCTCAGGAAGGAAGAAGAGGAAACCAAAGCAACTGATGTTACAGGGAAAACTCCCTCCAGCAAAGCACGTGAAAGGTGAATTCCAGAGGATGCTGCTGCTGCGGCAGAGAGGCACCTGGCTGTGCTCTGGGACATGGGATAGCAAACCCGCCAGGAACTTCAACTTTGGGTCTGCTGAAGAGATGGCACAGACTGTTCTCATCTCATTAAACAATTTTTGCTAAGGAGATGAGTAATGTAGTTAAAAAAGACTTTTTTTTTTTTTTTTTTTTTTTAATGAAGTTATTGCTGGCTTCATTGTATCAATTTAATGACTGCCACTAGCGAAGCCACTGAGGTCTTCTCTGCAATCTGAGCTGTGCAAACTGCCAGCAGATTCTTTTGCTTACTGGAAAACCTCACGGTCTGCTTCTGCATCATGCACATTTGCTAGTTATTAACTTTCAGCAAGAGAGGTTTTCATACAGGCGCAGTTTGAGTAGGTTACAACCTCATTTTCCTGCTGCTTGAGACTCCTGTGGAAATCCTGAGGGCTCAGCACGTCATGCCAAATCTGGCTCTGCGCAGCTCTCACAGCATGCAGCTCGGCATCCACCCAGTGTACATACAGTTCCTACCCTAGCAGACAAGGAGGGCTGTAACTTCGACAAAGCCAGGAGCCAACACCTCTCTCAGAAGCAAGACAGATCTGCTATTTTGTCACTCCAGAGCCACAGGCAGGAGAGCTGCTGGCTCTACACCATTAAGTTGTACCTTTCTGTGTACACCAGCGTCTTCCTGTGGCTCACACAGAGACAAGTCAACGATTTACTGTCATGCCAGGCACAAACCTGCCCAGTGAAAGGCCTGGAGCCTCCTGCAGAGCTGAAATACAGACCACGGGTTGCTTTCAGCTGGGACTGCAGCTCCTGCCAAGGTCTTTGAGCTGCCTTCCTCCACGCAGGAGTAATCTTCTGCTGTGTGAAACAGATGTTCCCAAAAGCTAGCTAGGAAAACTGCGGGCATCTCATCCATGGAGCTGCAGGTCGGGGCTGTGGGCTATATTTCAGGATGGGGAAATAATAAATAAGGCTTTGGAGAACTAGAGAGTTCTGCAGAAAGACAGCAAGCAGGAGAGAGGGGGAGAAGAGGAGGAGGCGCAAGCAGAAAGGGAGGAAGTAAACAGGAATCAGTTTAACCAAAGGACAACACGGGAATGCATGGAAATCCCAACAATGAGGGAATCAAAAGGAAATGATGTGAGCAACTACATGAAGCAAGAGCGAGATCAATTAAAGGTGACCTTGAAAATAACGACAAAGAGGCTGGCACCATCAGCCCCTTACTAACACATAGTTAAACTTCCTGGCTGGTATTTTTGGAAGGGTAAGGAAGGGAAAGCAATCTGTTCCTTAAGTATGTTAACAACACCCAGCCACCTAGCTGCTTTTTCTCAAGGATGTAGTCCACAGAGATGCAAGTTATCTCAAGAAAACTGTTGACGTGTTCGAAAACAAGAACAAAATGTTCACTTAAACCTCTTGCCATTCCCCTGGATTGCTTTCTAATGTTTGGTAGCATCCAGAGGGAACCAAGCTCAAATGGGTGATAACTGTTAAGTGTGCTTAGATTTCCCCTGAGCTCATTATCTATGCCATCAGATAATGAGCTAACAGGACCACATCTGCCCACATTTGATTCCTGCTCCTGAAAGCCTCAACAGAGCATTGATGGGGGCAGCAACATGGAAAACCCAATGTGGATGACAATGGTGCTGACTGTCCTCCCAGCTGCACTTGTGAGGGGTGGAAAGACGAGGGGATGCTCACTAAAGCCCCTCACATTTGCTTTGTGGGCAGCCTTTAGTGCACATGCACACCGCAAGATATCCCACTGGATCCCCTTCTGACTTCAGGCATATTGCACAAGGTGGGAGAGGACTTCTGTGGAGGTACAGCCATGCCCGGGAGCTGTAAATCCAGCTGCTCGGCTTTCTGTACATATTTTCAAAAAGAAGATAGCAGGAGATAGCTTATTATTGTTAAATTTTCAGTGTTTCACCCTGAGTGGAATCAGCATTGCCAAGCTTTGCATAATGTACAAATTGTAAGCAGAATAACACAAGTAGTTCTGAAACTAATTAGAATTTTTGTTGGGTTTTTACCTTGTTTCCCACAATTTTGGGCTCAAGAGGTTCACATGTTCAAACAATTTTTGGGATTTTTCTATGAAAGCCCCAATTCCATAAATGGGCACATTAAAACAACAAGGGATAGGAAACAACAACAAAGACAACCAGAAAAGGAATACTCCACCAAAAAGCATGAAGCACACACAGAAGTGGTGGGGCTGGGAAGGCTGTATGCCTTCCCAAGGAGCACACAAAAGCAAACTTTCCATGCCGGTGTTCGGTTTGCAGGGAGCTTTCCCAAACAGCAGCAATGTAATACAGCTCTAGCATAGACACTGGTGGAAATTTTCCAAAGCTTGCAAAACGACAGCACAAGTTCCACCTAAAACCAGCAGGGTTTGTGCATCCTGGTGCCACGGACACTTGTGGAAATTTGTTATGTGCTGTGACTGACAGCAGCAGAGCAATGCTGCCTCTTTCAGGAGGCTGCAGGAAGCTGCAGCTGGGGAAGTGGCAGGGCGGGGGAGCAGAGGTGGCATGCCACCAGGACAAGGATGCTCCCCGGGGTCTGAGATCCCTGTTGGGGTTAGGCAGATGCTGACCAGAATGTCACTTGCTTCACAAACTCTTTATCATCTTTCAATAGCTGCAGTGATTTCCTTTAGAAACGGGTCCTTTAAGTTCTTTCCTAGCAAGCCGGTGTCTTGTCTGTCTTGTTTCTCTGTTTAGAGAGATCCTAACAGATGCCAGCAGATTTCTTTGTCAGAAATGGATCACTTTAAAAAGTCCAACATGCTTCATTAAACCACTGATGCATACAAGTGTGCAAGAGCTCTGTTGTCTTATTGCTGTGCTCCTGCAGACCGTAAGAAACAAAACAAAATAAAACAAAAAACTCTCTACTTTCTTGGGCAGCTATCAATCTGGAAAAGTCTAGGCTTTACAAACCTTTTTTTTTTTTTTAATTATTTTTATTATTTTCTTTTTTTATTTTTTTTTTCAGTTTGCAGCTGTCAATGCTGTCTGTGTAGCAGCTTCACCATAGAGTATTTGCCTTGTCTAGTCCTGAAGACAATGCATACAGACATCCCAAAATGATGCAAATGAAAGCACTTCCCAAGATCTGCACCCAGCACAGAAAGTAAGTTAGTCTTTTTCCCTTTTTGCTAGTTATTTTATAATGGCGGGCAAGAAGAAGAAAGAAAAAAAGAAAGACTTTAAAATAACAAAATGTCATTGTAAGGTCATTGGACATTCAAGCAGATTGCAGAGGAAGATGACTTAAGCCATGAACAATAGTGAAAAAGTTTTTAGTGAAAAATAAACCTGAATATTAGGATAATACTCTGTCTTTAATGCCCACAAGAACTAAAAGGCTGATTTGCTACTTAGTGGAAACAATACATTACTTCCTCATTTTATTCTCAGTGTGGAAATCCGGTTGGCACCAAATGGCCTCGGTCTTGCTGCAGTGGTAATATCCCCTCGTCAATGCACTTAGGGAAACCTTTTGTGGTCTGTCTCTATTCAATATCAAAAACTTACTTATCAGCAAAGCCAGACCAGCTCAACTGGAGCAGGCAGGATGGGGCAAGGTAATCCAGTGCTAATCCTTGAATGCTACTGCGCCATCTCCATCTGGAAGGCGGTTGAGTTGGCACACCGTCTCCATTTCTTGTTTTCCTGGAATGTCATGGTCATTCCCATCCCAAGTAACAGTGATCCTAATGCCTCCATTAAGCCTCCATTATACACATGTCAAAGTGGCTTCTCATGATTCTATTACAGAAAAGCAGGAGACAGCACAGACTGGAGACTTTGTAGATATAAATGGTCTGCATATAAGTGTACGAAACTGAGGAGGAAGCAAGCCGGACTCTGTTGACCTTGTCTTTTTCCTTCCCAGTCATGGATGTGTGTGTTTGCAAGACGTGCTCCAAGCTTCCCACGGTAGCCATGTAAGTCCTGATTTCATGGTGATAAGAGTGAAAGAGGCACCAGACAAGCCCGTAATAGATCAGGGACTTCCTTCAGCTGAGAGACGTGCAGCTTTGAAGAGTGCTGATCTGAATAAAATCCAGAAGCTGGATGTATTTAATATGTAGGGCCTGCCAATATTCATTAGAGCTTGTATAGATAGAAGGTGCCTAAGGGACTGATAGCTCAGAGGAAACTGCAGCAGCTTTCCCAGTGCTAATGGGGCTCTGGTCTTGATTCTGATCACACATTATTCCTCACTCCTACATCATTTTCTTTCCAGTGCATTTCAGCTCTGTCCCAGCACATTAGGTATTCAAGATGCAAGTAAACAAAGCATTTTGTTGCTACAGAGCTAACTACATGTCTTGGAAAAAAATAAATAAATAAAGCTTCAGGTCATGAAAGGGAAGAAACAGTTCACTGGAAGGTCATAATATGCATCAAAGAGATAATTATTAATTAACTGATGACAGTAAGAAGGATTTTCTATGTAGAGCACAAATTCTATTACTTTTCATAGGTTTATAGGACAGCAATGCATCACATATTTTAAGTAACTTATCTTCAAACAGAACCCTGCAGCTCTTGCACCAGTGGTTCTAACTCATTTCAAAATGCCACAAAAATCTGTTACTTTTCATCCTATTCCAAAATAGCATTTTTTTCCCAAATGTTTTATGCTTTGGGGTTATACAGTCTTCCCTCCAACATCTGAAGTCTTCTAAACCATCTGTACTGCCAGTATAGTCCTTGTAAGTTTTGCGGCCATTTGCATCCACCCCTTTTCTCCCCCCCGCTCCATTCCAGACAAAACCATATTCCAATTGCCCAGATTTCTCCCATGTGGAGGGGAACCCTTTAAAATACTTGAGATGCACCTGACCTGATGATGTGAGTAACAGATACCTGGAGAAATAAAGGCTGTGATTTTACTTCATGTGGCAAGCTGTTCATTTACTTTCTAAACATACTTGCCCATCTCACTTAGCAGCGCTTAATACGAGAAGAATAAGCTGGGAATTTGAGCGCACTTACTGATTTATTTTGATGATGGAAGAGCAAGGCGATGTTTTACTGCCCTCTGGGGAAGATTTCTGGCACGACTGTAAGATAGCTTGATGCCAAATTCATCCATGAGATGTGGAAGTGGTAGGAAATTGGCTGGCTAGACTGTTCCCCCCAAAGAGACAGAGAGAATAGGGATTGGTAGAGCTTCTCCTGGAGCACCGTGGGGGACCAGCTGGCTATGTCTGACTCACCGCTAATGACCAACCCAAACTGCGCCGAGCACTTCCAGAAGATGTTTTTCTTCACTTTTTCATGTGATTGCTCCTGATCACATGGGGACGCATGAAAAGCTGTGTGGGTTTGTGTTAGTACATCCCTTTACTCGCATCACGTACCCACACACTTCACACTCCAGTGAGGGCGACAGTCCCCTTACCCAGCTCTGAACTGATCACCTCCGTCTTTGCACCCCAGCCAGCGCCTGCTTTCCAGCTGCAACCTCACAGACATCCGTGAGATCCTGAACTACCACGGTGCAGGTTGGAGCTGCAAGCCAAACACATTCGTGGTGCCAGCAGGAGCTTGTCTGGGACAGTCAGGGACAGATGCCACACTTCTTTAGGAGAGCATCTGGCCAGCTTTTGAACACCATATAAGAAGTTAGGTTGGCTCTGTGGGCACTGTGCACTGACAAAGAGCTGTATCATCAGATGTGCACTACTATAATTAGAAAACATGTTTTAAAAAACTAATGATAAATGATTTCACTAACAGCCCTTTACCAAGCTGTCTTCTCTCTCGGTTCCGCTCTGATTGCCTATCCAGTTTTTGCATTCATGCTGAACCATGTAGGAGCCCTTCATAATTGGATCCAAACTTCAGGAACCATGTTTAGACAAAAAAAAAAACAGCAGAAAATATAATTCATTAGTGTGGGAACCGGAATAGATTCTGCACCCAGAAGTCCTGAGAGAGTAGGCAAGTGGGCTGGGTACAAAAATGGAAATAAAGCACAGTGTGATTTTAATAGCATCCTCTGCCATCAGCTGGAGGAAAGGTCACTGGACGTCAGTGCCTTGATTTCCTCATTTAGGAATTTATAAAGTGCAGAGACATTGTAAGGCTCGGTTCACGTCCCCGCGTGCTGCAGCACTGAACCAAGCGTTAGCAGCTTCCACCAGCCAAGAACTCTGATTCCCCTGCCGATCAAGAGCTGAATTACAAAGCTTTTAAGGTTACAAAACTGGCCAGCCTTATTTAAGAATCCAACCACCAGGGCTTTCAAGGGCTGCTCAATCTGTAGCCACCGGGGATGGGAGGAAAAAAGAAAAGGCTTTTTCAGAGGAAAAACTTTGGCACTTATAACCATTTTGTAACTGGTAATGCAAATAATTGATCCAAACAACAATTGTGGCTTCTTTTCCCATAATCACAACTTCTTTCCCAAGCTTGGGGAGGGGAGAAGGCAGGAGAAGAAGGAAGGGAGAGCTGTGCAGCTGAACAGCAGAGCAGGGTGCAGCCAGAGGAGCTCGAGCCCCATGCCCTTGTGTTACGGACAGCATGAGCATTGCAGCAGGGAGAACAGAGATGGACGCATTCTACAAGTCTCACAAGTTAGCGCTTTCTGCACTTTTCTGCTATTTTTGTATGGTTATAGGATGATACTGCTAGCGATAGAAGCAGTATTGCTAAGTATTCCTATGGCTCTGCAGGACAATCTGTTACGGAGGGAGGTTGAGCAGTGCAGTCCTGTGTGACTGAAGCTTACTGATGAAAGTTGCTTTTACTGTTGATACGCATTTGCAGAAAAAAGACACGTCCAAAAGTAGACTGTAAAATCAGCTGAAGAGTCCAAACCAAACACAGGGAAGCTCTGAGCAATAGCTAGAGAGCTGCTGTGCTCCGCTGACTTTATTTTCAGCTCTCCCCGGGAGGGGTGCCTGAGCCCTAGGTTCATAAAGGTGAGCTGCTTTGAAAGCTTGCCTATTGCAGCTGGCCACCCTGCAACAGCTGCATTCCTTTGTCATCCCTACACTATCGCAGAACAGCCTGTAAAACAAACAGCCAAACAAACCCTGGGGCACAACTTCTTAGTTTCAAGCATTCAGAGGCTGGCACCATGGATGGCAGGGTGCTAACTGAAGGAGGCTTGGGAAGTGTGCTTATTCCCTGCAGCTCTGCATAGAGCTGGATGCTCCTGGAGCCTGGCCTCCCCCAGCTAAGACAACCAGCCAAAATCTGCCTGCGTTTACGCTTGCATATTCAGCGTTTTCCACAGCCGTGAGCTATAAGAACAGACCTGATCTTCCAGCCTGTTGTACTATGGCAGTCAGCACATTAAAGCATACAAAACATCCTTCTCTATTTCAAGGCTGCACACAAAAGTAAAACCAATCTTATGGCTTTTGCAGAAAGAAACAGTGGCCCCTTTCTATATATTTTTAATTTATTTATTTATTTTTGCTATGGACTTACTTTTTGAGTTTCAGCAAGTCTCTTAGATACTCTGTGTCTTAGCATGACTGATTATGTAATGACATTCCCTGTTAAAAATAATAAAGTGTGGAAATACTGAATTGGTTCAGGTTTGAGAGAGACTGTGTTGCATGACGATATACAAACAGATTGCAGAGGTGTTCTGTAATATACAAAGCAAGCACGGCAGCTGTTTTAAACTAGATCTACTTGAAAACTGGTAACGCTTATTAATATGGAAGAATATACTGAGCCCTCAGCTCAGGTGAAAGCTGATAAGGTCATAATAATGGTTTCAGAGCTGATTGTGGCAAAAACTGTTGTGTATACCCAGACGTTAATTGTGTAAGAAGGTAGCCTGGGTCACCTATGGGTGACCTTTCACAAATAAGCCTGGTTAGACGCAAGGATCTCTGTCCCCTTTCCTTTCTACTCCAATGCAAACACAGTATCCAAACACAACCCAGTGAGTTCTGGGATTATATGTGAATCTGGCATCATCACCAAACTCCATAAAAGTGTAGGTCACTTTCAGAAGCTGGTGATAGACCCTGCACATCCATGGGCATTTCCCTAAGAGCTGTAGGAAGAACCCTGGTTTGCATGGGAATCCACACATAAAGTAGAGGAAGAGAAGGTCATACCACGAGCACTACTAATTATGTACATTGCCTGATACCAAATACGTAAAAATACTTCACTAGCATCAGCTTAATCACTTACTCTTTTTTTTTTTTTTTTTCTTTTTTTCACTTCAGCTCCCCATCATTAGTATCTCATTGCTGAAAGAGGATAATTGCTCTGCATCTTTTCAATTACTATCAAAGCACTGCAGAGCACTTGTGAAAAATCAAATAGATTCGGAGACTAGGATCATTGAGCTTGGCCTCCCACCTAGTGCAGCCCGTGTAGTTTCTCCCGGCAACCCCTGCCATGAGCTTATCACTTCTGATTTACAACCAGTTCCATCGTTAATTTGCAAGCAGTCACCAGTCTGGCCCAAACCAGCACTGTACCTAAGCCACTTCTATTGTGGCAAAAGCAAAGCAGTGGCTTCCTGACAGCCCAAGTGAAGGAGCCAGCATTTTGTCTCACTGTGATGATCCCCCAAGTTCAGCAGGCACTGTGTTGGATAATCAAATGCAAAGACACTTGCCCAGGCACCCCAGAAGAGCTCAGATGTTCGTGCTGTAAAGCAGCGGCTGCTGCCAGTGCATCAACTGCAAGGCTTCTCCGTGCCTGGCAGTGATCTCTACCTGAGGCCATTTCTTGTCTTACGCTACCCCAAAAGTTGCACAAGCAGCACTGCCAAGCACTGCAGGAGATGGCAGCTGGTTTGTCAGCCACGGCTCTGCCTTCCCTCTGCCTGTTGGTCACTGAGCCTCGTGGCACAGCCCGTTCCCTGGGGCTGCTGCCAGCCGTGGGCTGTCAAGCTTGTGTTGCTAGCAGGAGGCAGCGAGTCTGCAGACTTCAAACAAACTGTTGGCCTTCGCTGGCATCTCCGTGCAATCACAGCACCTGCCTGACACTCTCCTGCAGCGGCAGAAGCCTTCTGGCTAGAGAAATCATGATGGGAAACCTAGATAGTAACTCCGAATTCCCACCTGGTAAGTATAACAACTGCTCTGTGTTAGCGAAGAACATGCGAGTGTTGCCAAGAGGGAGTGCAGAACTTGCTGTTAGCTAAAATGGGCACCCTGGCTGTATGTGGGGATTCAGAGGTGCTCTTTAGAGACTTCCTGACAGCTCTTCCACCTTCCCCACAACTGTTAGCCCTGACCATACCATGAAATGGGCATGTGCTATGGTCTCTTTAAAAACAAAACAAAACAAAACAAAAATGTTCTTATCTGTCCCTAGCCCTCAATGCTCTATCGCTAAGTACAAAAACACACACTTACAAGGTTAGACAGATAAAGAGAATTTCAAGAGTCCATTCACTTTTCACCATCCACTCTGCTCTGCGAAAAACTACTGATCTTACAGCATTGTGTGGAGGTAGCCAAGTATTGTTTCTATTAGTCCAAGGTGTGGGCAAGAAGACTGCAGCTGTAGGTGGCTTACTAAAATTTAAACCCTGTTTGCATCCTCTCTGTTTCCAAGCCAGAGGACAGCTATCTTGGGATCTCAGCAGATCGCAATGATCAGATGGAGAGAAGGGCAGGCTGGCAGGGGCAGAGCTGAAGGTGTCTGTTCTTCTGCACACACGCACAAAGGACTTTTCAGGCGTGGTTGTACGGGTAAAATTACAGCACAGGGAGACATATGGAGCTGGGCTAAGAACGGTCCAGTTGAAATTTTCTATATTTGTAATAGTAGGTTGAAAACCAGACTGTATGTTTCAAGGAAATTTTGCCATTTAAAAGTACTTTCTGCTCCAAAACAGGGCAAGAAATATTCCAATTTTCTTATAACATATAAATGAAGTATCAAATGTCCCAGTCATTCCCAGGCTTTGTTCTCCAAACAAATTTTCAAAGCTGGCATTTCCACGGCCTGTCTCGCAGCTGATGAGCTGTGATCTTTCAGTGGAGAGATGCTAAGCCGAAACATGGCTGGCTGAGTACTCCTTATGGCGGTGCTGGGGGAGCACTCTGAGGTTTGGATATCACAAGTTACAGCATGTTACTGTTATTATTTATTCCATGCAGCCAATGCTGACCACAAAACTTTTCTATCTGAAAGATGAAATGCCACAGCAATGCCTCATGTCTTATATCTTCCTCTGATTACTGCTTTGCTTTTCCTGGAATATTTACCAAACTCCAACATTGTGTGCAAGTTAGCAGAACAGAGAGTACAAGGAAACTTGCAACGCTACTTACTTAACCAGAAAACATCTCAGCAAGCACACAGTCCATTCTTTTCCTTCCAGCTCAAGCAAAATTCCCATCAACTTCAACTGGATTCTCACTGAAATAAAAGTCACTGAGAGTTTTAGGTTCAGACTGGATCTGTCTCTCTTTCTGAACACAGTGGAGGACAGATGACATTGCATGGCTGGTGTGACTTTTTCTGGAGATGTCAGCTGGTGACTTCAGAAGATCTGCGAATGCCCAGGGTAACTAAAAGCACCGTCCTGCTCTTTCTGTGGGTTGTTCCTAGGGAGGGGACAATAGCTATGCCATATGACCATGGGGCTCAGCAAAAGGGGTGCCACCGTCTTTCAAGGCAGAGGCGTGACATATAAAGCGAGAGGTCCGTGACCTGCGACCGAGAGTCAGAGATGCCAAAGAAACTTCCTGGGAAAATCTCCCTGCACATTAATAGGGACTGTCAGCTCTTGACAGGCACCGTCCCCTCCTCTGCCTTGTGTTTCTGTGTAGCCGGCACATTGAATGCTCTTGAGTAAAGAAACTCTCATACATGAAACTGCCCCGTAGGGAGCAGCAGGGGAAGCTGTGGCTGAGAGGCTCTGTTGAATTATTGAGGCTGCCCAGAGCAGGCCAGGGTAACCTCCATGTTAATTCCTGACAGCCTCTTTCAGTTTTATTATAAAACAGCATCCCCCACCTCGCCTACTCCTCTCTCTGCTGTTAAAAGAAACTTCATGAGGCTGCTGAAGTAAGAAAGCCTGCCCACAAGATTAACTAAATACACAACGGCCTATTTTAGACAGATGCATCAAGCTAAATACAGCAGCCTTCAGCTGCTGGAGGGAGCACAGCACTTCATCCAGCCCCTCTCACCAAAGCGCATTACTGCTTTAGCAAGCAGAAGGGAACTAAAGGCACACTCTCATCCTTAAGCAGCAAAACAAAATATTTCAGGGCTCAGAAAGAACTTGTTGGTCTTTGGTTTTGTTACGCCCACTTCAGAAAGCAGCTGGGTCCTGGGTGCGTTTCTCTGCCCACGTGTGTCCGCTCAGTCCTTGGCAGCTGCTGGTGATGGGTACAGGGCATCAGAGGTGCATGTAATGAGCTGTCACTACCAAGACCATGTGATCACTCTTTTTCCCAGATTTCCTTTTTTTCCCCCCCACTGTTCTACAACTGTGCTGTGCTGCCAAGTTGAACGAGAAAACTTCTGCTTCTTGACTTCCATCTCCAAATGATCTATTTTTTAGCATCTTCCCCTGGTGTTTCCCAGCTTGTTTTGCAAAGTCAAGCAGAAGTGTTTCTGAGCCAAGGCAGTCTTTGCCATTTTCCTACCTGTGCTACGCGGCTGCTCAGCCTTATTGCAAAGCCCAACAAGACACAGATTAGAGTGGGTGAGGAAGATGGCAGAGCAACGGATGTGTTCATTGTATTGTACAAAAGAAGCCAACCACACAGGGCAAAGATATCCTATATTAAAAATAATGGATTCTGGCTAAAAAAAGGACTGCTACTATATTTTAAACAGCAGATTTTTAAGGTCTGAATCATCTTGGAGCTGAATGCTCTGCTGCACTTGGTTTTGCTTTTCTAATAGTCCTATGTAAATACTCTTGTGTTTGCCTATGAAGTTAATTTAGTGCTGGTGAAAGTCTTCAGGTCCTTCCTGATTAAAAATACTTTGTGTTGGCTACAGAAGAAGTATGGTGTAAGCAGCTCTGGCTGCTTTCTTGCACAAGGCTTGGATGTTCTGGGCCCCAATGAAGTGGGACTTTCTCCATTCACTTGGATGGAAATGATGCATCAGTGAAACCCCTATTCTGCTCCAAATAAGGTGGTTTTAGCTATCGCCTCGACCAAAAAGTGGTTTATTAGAATCTTTTCTTAAAACGCCTAGTGGTTTTAAAGGCCTAGAATTAACAAGTTGAAATATATTTCCTTCCATGTTTGTGCCATTGCCAATTAAAGGTAAAACAAAATTGTAAAACTTAACGGTAAAACAAAATTGTAAATTAAAACGTAAGGTTTGAGTGGACATATTTTTTACGTTTGAAGGAGTTGAACTATTTTGAGCCATGGAGACCTGGTGGAAGACATTGGTTTCCATACTTTAAAAGGAGTTATTATGTGTGCTCTTGCTCCTGTGTGTGAGATGAAATAAGGAAGCTGGTGCTTCTCCAAGCTTCCCAGTTCAAGTATACAGTGAAGAAGTGTTGGCTCTGGTTCTTGCTGAGAGCAGGAAATAAATCAGCCCCAAACTGCAATGTCTGGCAAAAATGAAGTTTCCTTCTTTAAAAAAACACACCCCTTTCCCCCACTTTCTACAGCTCTTGCCCTCTCTCTCCAGTTCTTCACCTTTCCTCATTTTTACATGAACTCTGACTTCTGATTCTGGCCCATAGGAAGATAAAGCCACTGATGTTCTTCAGGCTGGAATTTCAAACAGCACAGCAGCCGTCTGTCTTCTTTATATTCTAGTCTGACAGTTTATAGCAAATTTAATTTCCCTTTAAAAATGACTGCAGCTCTCACAGAAGTGATTTGAATGCAATACTCCCAGCCTGGAAAAGAGGTCTTTCTTACCCCATGCAACCTGCCTTGTTTCCTCCCGTGCTAACCCACCACAAGTACACAAACCACCGTGGAAAGCAGGTGATCCTTTCTTCCTCTTGGGGTCACTCTGGGGGCAATGCAGAATTCAGCCCTTTACAACAGAGCCCTGTCACCAGGACAAAAGATCATTTCCACCCTGAAGGCCACATCGCAGACTCTTTCTACTGCTTGACCAAAGGCATCTCATTATTTTCTTCCTTTTATGAGCAGGGTCTCAATTGCAAGCACATGCCCTGGGCCACCTGTCCTGTGGCCAGTGCACCCTGATAATGGCAACAAAGTCATACTGCACCCCTGCTCTAGTGTTTGATCTGTGCAGCCGCATAAGGCTTATTTCTCATTAAACTGACAATAGATGAGTGTCTGGAACCTGACAGCCATTAATACAGACATTGTTAAATCTGCATAATCACTTAATTTTCCTTGACAACCATATTATAAATATATATGAGTCTGCTGTGCCTAACTGGTAACGATTGCTAATCAGATTTCTGCTGTTTGTCAGCACTGATGAAAAATTCCTTGACATTTTCTAATCTCTTGATGAGACAGAAAAGCACAACAAACCAGGAAGGATGGCAAGAAGTGTAAAATTATCCAGAATGGAGAGATAGCACAGCTTCCCCACTGCTTCAACAGAAGGGAAACCATTTTATCCCACGGATAACAAGCATATCTAGAAGTTGGAAGGTTTCCATTTGATCTTATGAAGTCTGTTTGAAAACTTAGGATGCAGGGCTTTGTAAAACCTCTGGGGACCAAAGACAACCAAAAAGACGGAGGAAGGAGGGGAGAACAGAAAAAGTGGAGTGAATGAGAGGGGGATACAGGAGGCAGAGCAGTAATGTTTGAAAGAAAACACTCTTACAACAGCTCTGAAAATGCCCTGGGTGTTTTATTCAACATGTGGAGGGAGCAATTTCACCTACCAGTAGGTAATCAGATCGAGTCGCTGCACCTTTATCAGCTAATAATTGCATCTGGGTCAAGGCAGCAATTTGTGATTTCCACCTGGGAATTCTGTGCTTATTTGTTTAGCTGTCAATGTGGCAGGAAAGAGATACCGAGCTTAGAAAGTTCAGAAACAGTAAAACATCCTAGAGTTTAACTGCAAAACCCAACATTCTGGAGAATTTCCAGGGTGATTAAAAACCAGTCCCACACACCTATGGACAGAGCAGCATCCTGAGGGGAGAGCCACAATGCAGCATGCTAGCCGCTGTGCAATAAGAACCAAAGCTACTTTATTACCTTTTTAAAGGGGAATATATATATATATTATTATTATAAATTTATAAATATATATATATTTGCCAGATAGTGCAGTGCAAATGACACAAATACAAGGTGGAATGAGATCTACAAGGTGAAAAAAGGATTAATTAAAAGTTAAAATTAAAGCAACAAGCCTTCTTGAGCAAGAGCTGTGAAAGTTAAGAGCACAGTGTTTCAGTTACAATTTGCAATACTGCATATCCCACAGGAGCAAGTCATTAATCACACAAAGAAAAAAAAATAATAAAAAAGTCATGAACAGCAAGACAGGAGAGGAAAAGAAAAATGGTGCTGTTTCCAGGGGAAGAAGGATGATCTGGAGGGTACTGTGGCTGGCTTCTTGTAATTAGCGTTAACCTCAGAGCAGAGCACAAGTTTGGTATCCCATCACACCCCTCATTACTCGAGTACGTAACCTCCTAACCTCCACCCAGGAAAATGATATCATCGCCTGAATTAATCATCTCGGGCAATTAATGGCAAAAGCAACCTCAGGTTTCCAGCACCGTCTCTGGCACCAGCAAGCTGGCAATGACATCAGCTTCCCTGGGAATATGCTGGCGTTTCGCCCATTTCTGAGCCTCACTGTTGACTCCGAGGGCAGAGGCAGACAACGTTGTCACCCGACCGGCGCTAAAGGCTGCAAGCACACGCCGGGCTGCCACTGCGGCAGTGTCGGAGGGATGCTCCTCCTGCCCAGCTCCCCGCGTGCATCTCCCAAGGAAGATGCTGCTATCCCGAAACAGGCAGGTGCAAACGGCTTCCTCTGAAGGGTGGAGAGATGGACTCTCCAGCACGGCTACCTTTTTGGTAGCAGAGCACTCTGCTCTGCACCTGGAGGCTCCGGAGCCTTTAGGAGCAAGTTATTTAATTATTGCTCCTTTGCTGGGGCAGAGGTAAGGGAGAGAAGTCAACTTTGTCAGGGAGTTTATTTTCAGATGGCCAGGCTTGTTTTGGTTCATTTCCCAGCTGACTCCTGTATGTGTTGTGAAAGTTGGAGGCAAACTCAAATATGACCATGTTTCTGATAACTTAAGGGAACTAAAGGATGGGAAAGAGGCAGGAGAAATCAAGAGACAAAAAAGCCCACTAGCTTTCAGTATGTACCTTTGGGCCTGTTTTTCGTCAGCACCTGTAATTCAGGTGAGACAGAGAGCATGGCTCCATCCTACCAGAAGCCGCAGCACATTCCCTACAGGATTTCTGTCAGCAAATACAAACACCCTATGTAAGGTGGAGCCTTTTTGCACCTATGCTAAGAGGCAGGACACGTTTTCTCTCCCTTTCAGTCTCACCTGGGGCACGCACACAAATTGCAGGATGGTGGGGGTCAGCTGAGCCCACCCCCCCCCCCAGCAGCACACCCCAGGGACTTCTGCCCAGACCCTCACGGGCAGGGGCAAGGTGCCCACGGAGCTGCTCCCTGGTGGGAACATCCACTGCGTTTGTGTTTTCCCATCTTTGCGCCACTTGGGAATACTTGTGAAGAGAAAGGAGTTTTGGAAGGGGAAAGCTAACCCACTGCTGTAAGAGATTTGCTGTCAGGGCAGGAGGACTTGTTCGAGGTTAGATCTTCCTCGGAGTGAACAGGTTGGGTTAACACAAGATGAGCCATTTTGTGTGCTGCTCCTGTGGGGCTCTCTGCCTTACTGCTCTTTTCGGACGGAGCTTCTGGCTATCACCTTCTGAGCAAGCTGAAAAAGCAGACCTCCCTCAGCACTCACCCTAGGAGCTTCCAGCTGAGATAAGACACCCACAGGTGAGCTACATGGTTGAGTTCTCCTTGGCTTAACAACACCTCCACTGGGAACCTGGCTTTGAAAGAACGAGGTGATGAAGGCATACAAATAGCAGATAAACCTGTGACTGCCTTATAGCAAGCTGCAGACCCTGCTCCGGCTGGTGGCTGGGCTAAGGTTTGCCAGCTCGGGACAGCCTGCTGCTAAAGATGCAAGCTGCAGGAGCAGGACTGTAACATCCTCAGTACAATGTTCCCTGCTACATGGCTCAGTGGCACTTGTCACACATGTAATCCAGCTTTCCCCACCTGCCTTGCCTGTTTAGCAGTCACTTGTTATCAGAGCAAACGCAGCGAAACAGAACGAAGAGCAGAGGCTAATTTAGTTGCTGTGCTTCTGTTCTTCCAGATAACGTTAATTTGTGGTCTTTAACCTGACCCTCATGATGCTCAGCCTCTCTTTGCGCGGTTAAAAGGGAGGCAGCAAATCTGTGGAAACAACTCAATAGCTAATCACTCGAGCACGCGGCAAACAGGACAGCTTGACCATCAGTTCTTCCAGCCATTCACATAACCTGTCCTGATCCCCCCAGCCTTGCTTTCCAGGTGTAGGTGGCTCAGCGGCAGATAGGATTAATCCACACCCCTACTCACATGCACTCTCTCTCCATGTTAGAGAATCCGATTACACAGATTGCTTGTCATTTATCTCCACCTGCCATGACTAATACTCCAGTCTGACCTCCTCTTTCCCGTTTTCATATCTCACTGCATATTCGATACATACACAGCCAGATGCACATGCACTTGCTCTTTTTTGATTGCAAGCAGCTCGCTAAGAGCTTCTGTATTTCCATTTTCAATCAAACCAGAGAGCGCTGCTGTTTTCTCCAGACTCCCCATGAGGTAATTTCTGTCTTTTCGCTGCTCTCGCTGCGTTTTTTAATGCACGGGTTTCATAGGTTGCTGCTGCATCCATATAAAACACGGGCATCTCCATAAGACACGCATAATGAACACGCGATATTATAAAGCCCTGCAGCACATATAAAGACAAAGGCACACGCTTCAGGCATTGAGCAAGTGCTACCACACACATTCCCTTTCCCTCCAAGCCCTGCAGGAAAACATTGCCTGCTGACTGCCTTCCTCTGAACAAAAACACCTTTGTGGCACAGGGTCAGATTCTGGCGAGCCCCGTTCCCTCTCACCCCCTTACCTTTCCTTGGGCTGCTAATCCGGGTGCCCTGGACCTCTTCTCTTTCCCTCCTGCACGCAAACTGCCAGTCCCTCCTGCTTCACATTCACAGCACACTGGCAGGATTCACCGTCATCCCATTCTGCTGGATCCTTATCGCCCTATTGGCCAAAGCCAGACAGTAAATTCAATTAGGCTCCTCCTTATAACTATATTATCACAGGAACAGGATGAATAATTTAGTGAAACAACAAGGATGTGCAGGCTCCGGTGTCACTGGCTTCATCCCCACTGGCAGGCTTTTCTCTTACCAAAGAGGGGCGGGTAAAGAAACCAGAATCTGTCGCTGTTGAAAAGGAGACCTCAGATTACCCACTTGTATTCCCCATTCTGCCTCTCTTGTCCTCCTCCCCCAAAAGCCACGGCATTCCCTTTTCATTGCTGTGTGACCGTCCTAGAGCACAGTACTTCCCTGGTGCATGGCCATTACCATCTCAGAGGATACAGCGATCTCTGTCCAGGCAGAGTGACAGCGCACGCAGCGCATCAAACGCTTTGCATCTTGCCTGAATGCAAGACGTGAAAAGAATAGAACTGTTCTGCGCAAGGGAGTGACAAGACAAGCAGATCACAAGGAAATGGGAGAGTCTGCCTTGTACCATGATATTCGCTGTTCAGCAACTGCTCTGTCATCCCATCCGTGCAGACACCAAGGGATGCATGTACAGGGTTCCTGAAAGGCTCGTGTGCGCATCACCCAGGGACTGTGATTTCACACACCAGCTGTGGGAGTCTGCATCCCCACGCCAAAAAAAAACCTCTCCAAACTGAAGTGGTAGTTTTCTTCCAGACCAAATGACTAAGCTGTTCTGCTTTTTTTTTTTTTTTTTTTTTTTTTTTGAAAATTTGTAGTGAGAACTTACAACGCATCTGTTTCCCAAAAAGTCGTTTTTGCCTAAATGACCATTGTCCTTCTTCTCCAGATGAAGCTTCATTTGAAGAGATACAGAGCACTTCAGCACTTAGAAACAGTCGTGCCATTCTACTGTGACTTAAAATAAACAGGCAGAATGGAGAAGACATTTTTCTTCCCATTACAGGAACCCACCTCCTTCGGAGTCCAAGATCGGCATTTTCACTCTGCTTTCCCTGTGAGTGTTAATATTTACTCAGCAGAGTCTATATACCTAATACCACAACAATATGAGGTTCCAATTTGCACCAAAGCCCAAAAACCTTCACACAGCTCTTATACCAGGTCTCATTTCTGGCTCATCTGCCAGGACTTGCAGGCTGGACAGCCCTCAGCTCTGCCTCCAGAGGCAGCATGGACAGGAGGTTGAATCTTCAGCCCCCGTGAAATCAAGCCCAAGTACCAGTCTAGCTACAAAGGCGGGCCAAAAAGGGCCAAAAAGGGACAAATTTACCTTCCTGCTCCTGAAGATGCTTTACTTTCGAAGAATGGCAGCTGCTCTTTTCTCCCCCCTCTTTCCCTTGCAGCCTTCCAAACTTTTAAGAGCTTTTGTGCTAAATGAAATCTTGAATTATGCACTTGGTGCTAGCTTCAGAGCAATTAAATTAAGCCACGTGGCAAGATGCCCAATGTCACTACCAAAACTCACAGTGTTTCAGCATCATTTATTGAACATTTTTTACATGATGCTTACTTAAATCACAAAAAGAGAGCAAATTAGGCTGTTGCCAGGGCAACCAGAGAATCTGCTCAAAATTCAGGAGAAGCTCGGGAGGGGGAAAGCTCTTCAATGGAAAGCTCTGCATCACGAATATGGCCCTTGGTTATCAAATCCCTTTCAAGTTAACTCCCAGCATCAAAGCCTCCCTGACTAAAGGTTTAACAATCGGGAGCCAAGCTTTGGTGAAAGAGGGCACAGGCCAGCTCTGCCAGCACTGCTGTGAACTTAGCTCTGGTGGGAGGTGCCCAGCTGAGAGCCCCACGGAGCAGGCACCACAGCAGTAGGGCACAACCAGACAGGGTGGGAGAAACGATGTGAGGCTTCTTCATGGACAAGCACTGAAAAAAAAAAAAAAAGTGTATCACAACAGTCATGGAGGAACTGGGGACGGAGAGAAGGAATCACGGTCCCAGCTGCAGCCTGTGGAAAACATCTGAAAGCTGGGGTAAGCTGAGTGAAGTCTTCCACCAATTCCATGAAGTGAATTAGAGCAAACTTGAGGACAGAATGGCAAGACAAAAAGCAGGATGGTGCCAGAAAAAGCTGACAGGCTGAGCAAATGGAAGACAGGGTACTAGAGATTTTGGCAGGAATTAAATACTTAGTATGGCTGTTGAATATTTTCCATCAAAGCTGGTTCTCTGGGTAATTTCTTTGCATCTGAACATTTTTTTTTTTCTATTGCAAGCACTCTAAGAAAATCATTAGTTTAGGAGAAATTTTGAAGTGAAGTATTTTGGGTCTCAATTGCTATAGCTGGATTATTTTTGGATGAAAACAGAGAACCTTTCTTTTTATGAAAACTTTCAGAAAGCTTTGGAGTTTACCTGGAAGATCTTTCCTTCTTTGTCCTTATTTCTGATCAATTTCTTGCCATTGGAAGTTTTCATGTGTTCATCTGAAATGATGCTTCAGATGGGAACAAGCCCCTTTTGTAGGACAGAGACAATAAAGGGGGCATACTCAAAGTTAGAGAAAATGAAACACATGTAGATGGAGTCAGCTTTTGTGAAAAGCTTCTCCCTCCTGCCTGGATGAGAACTGTTTTCAGAGATGAAAAAAAAAAGAAAAAAGAAGCAACTTAGAAATTAAGGGAGATATATATGATTGTATTGTTGTGAGTGTTGTACTACAAATGTGGGATGCTTGCCAAGGCAAAAGCACACATTCTGCAGGGATACAAACATTCAAGAATTTATTAAAAATCTCTAGTTGCAAGTATTAATTACCAAGATATAAGGCCTACTTTATCTGATGTCCTGTTTACCCTTTGAGTCCCAAGACTGACTGACAGTCTGCCTAATTCTGGGTGGCAATGTTTCAGCACCTTGTGTTGGAGAAGCTGATCTTTTGATGGAGTTGTCTTGCTAGTGTTTGGGTGCCACCTTTATAGATTGTTAATGTAACCTCTGATTGGTTTGACCTGAATATAAAACAGGAGCTGAATTGGCTCTCTACTTACAAATGAATCTGGATATATATTTTCTTTCTTTCTTTCTTTCTTTCTTTCTTCCTTTCTTTCTTTCTTCCTTTCTTCCTTTCTTCCTTTCTTCCTTTCTTCCTTCCTTTCTTCCTTTCTTCCTTTCTTTCTTTCTTTCTTTCTTTCTTTCTTTCTTTCTTTCTTTCTTTCTTTCTTTCTTTCTTTCTTTCTTTCTTTCTTTCTTTCTTTCTTTCTTTCTTTCTTTCTTTCTTTCTTTCTTTCTTTCTTTCTTTCTTTCTTTCTTTCTTTCTTTCTTTCTTTCTTTCTTTCTTCCCAACTAATAGTCATTAGCTAATGACGTTGTAGCAGCAGGACTGGATCTGACTGCACACAAGCCATGGAGGCTTGTTTTGAACCCACAACATGCAGCAGAGATCAGAGGTTGGAGTAGGCATTTTTTTCATGCTGAATATATTGTGAGCACCTCTTTAGCAACTGTCAGCTTGGCAAACATGCTCTTGGGATGGTGTAACAGCAGCAGAGGCATTCGAATGGCAGGTTCCACATAAATAAATCTGGGAAAAAACAGGGCAGCGATGGGCTCCTTGGCAGAGTCTGGGATGTTTTCTGAAGTGAGATGTCTTTGGGACAAGCTGCATTTTACCTAGTCAGACCTAGGCATTCTCCTGGGGATTCAATGTTACTGCTTACATGTATGGTGGTTTCCATAAGAAGTTACCATACCAGTGAAAATATGTTTCCGCATCCCACACATGCTCCTAACTAGAAGTTTTCATTCTTCAGCAATAGTGACTTGTGATTGTAGTAAACTTTTCAAGAACTTCCAACTATCATTTCTTAATCTAGAAAGAAAGCAATTACAACTACTTATGCCATACTTTACTTCCATTAGCAACATATTTCTATAACTAGTTTCTTGTTTGCAATGACTTCTTGCCATCTCAAGCATCATAGCAATATGGTGTCTTAAAAAGATGTACTTTATCCAACTATGTTTTTTCTGATGCAAGAAAATACAATTTTTTATTTTTTATTTTTTATTTTTTTTTTTAGTGAGGGTCTTTTTAGCACTAATCAACTTTGAAAATACAAGTATACTGCTGTTTCCCCAGATCACCTGCCGTATTTTGCAAAACACTGTTCCTAGGTTGTGGAAGTCTTCAAAGTGAGAAGAACTTTCTTGTTTATTCCAGGGACAATTTTCCACCTCCCTATGGCTAGAAGAGAGACATCCCCTAATCCCATGTTGACACAGGCAATATCCAAAATTTTATGGCATTCATTTAGGATAAAGGAAAAAAAGGGCCTAAATCTGAACAAGGCAAACTGCAGACTTATCTCTGGGTCCTCCCCAGGTCAGGAAGTTACTACATCAAGAGCTTACCAGTTATTCAGAAGACAGACTACCATTATACCCCTGCACAAATTATTTCATTATATGGAAGCTCCAATAACATTGGGTCAAAGACTGACTGCATGACCAATGGCCAAGACAACCATTAGAAAATGAAATTCATGTCAGTAGATTGCAACTCACAAAACACAGCTTTGACTTCTTTCTCTTACATCCCCATTTCTTTTAAGATTTTCATCCAAACTACAAATCCTATACTGGACATATGGAGCAGGAACTGGCAATATGTATCTTTGTTTCTTTGCTTTCTTGAATTGGAAAAAAACAACTTCATCTTGCAGAGTTTATGGGGCTTTTGACAACCAGGGAGAACATCTGGTACAAAATCTGCGGCTGAACATCACATTCAGTAGGGAGGGCTGACCTGAATTCTGTAGCTTCTTTAAGCCAAGGGATGCTCTTGCAAGGTGCAGCTAAGCCATCACATGTAAGCTCTGTGCACTGACCAAATCTTGTTTCTTACCTCACTTATTCCTGTTCAAGAAGAATAGATCTTGCAATGCCAAAGGATTCATATTAGGGCAAAAATCATGTGAAGTTATAGCAGGACCATCATCCTCACCTTTAGCAGAGAATTATCTCAAAAGGACCCGCACAGAGGACCAGGGCTATAGCAACGGAGTAGCTCAGGAGAACCAAGAGCTGATTTGGCCAACTGGTTTGCTACAGAGAGTTTCTTCAGGTGCTTCCATGCTCTCGCATCCTCCTCCTCCTCCTCCTTTCCCTGGTTGCCAAGCAACCACGAAAAGGACCGGAGCGCATGCTGGAGGAAACCACCCCCGGGGCACTGTGTGGGATGTCTTTCCTGGAAAATCCTCAAGGACAAAGCAGCCTTGGCCTCAGAGACAATGTCTCACCATGAAATGATGCTTTGTGTGAAGACTGGTCAGGCAAGTGGATGTGTATCCATAATAACCAGAATAAATTCTTTTCCCAGCTCCAAGCTTGCTTCTGAGCTTCCCTGGGGCTCAGCTGTTCTCCATCAATTCAGCAGATCAGTAATTTAGGAGCTGAAGCATAGAAGCAGGTCTCACAATACCAGATACCCCAAATCAGTGTTGTGATGTCTCTAAGGATCACTGTTGTATCTGGCCATAGCCGTACGCTTACAACACTGACTTAACAGTGTACCCCATATGACAAATACAAAAAGCATGTAAAAAAATTATCCAGAAATCTGTTGGCTAATAAAAACTTGGGCACCTGTGGATAAGGTGTAAGATCAGCACTAGAAAGTGAAATGGAAAGCCCCGTACTGCCTCCATCAAGTCCTTTGGCCAACTTGTGCGGGAGAGGCTGTCTCATTCTCCCAAGTCTACCCAGCTTCCTGTCCTCAGGGTTTATATTGATGGATAAGCCTCAGTATTGGAACAAAAAGAAATTGGGATCTGCTGTTTGGAGCTGCAGAGTACCAACACACCAAAATGGCATCATTAGTATTCCAAAATTGAATTTCGCATACAAAATGATGGCATCAACTAAATACGTGTACAAAGTCAGGTAAAAAAATGCCTGGAAAGTTAGACACACCTCTGATTTTGTTTTCAAAACCAGCTTGATTTTCAAAATCTCCCCCTGTGCAGGACTGAACCTAACAAGAAAGAGAACAAAAGGACAGAAGGCAAATTTCCTATTTCATAAACTTGAAAAATACTTTTTTTTTTCTTTTTTTTTTTTTTTTTTTCCTGTGATCATGCTGGATTCTTGATACTTTTCAGTATTTCGGGCATATTTTTGAGACCTATTGCTGCACAACAAAATCTAGTTTTTATTTACTTCCATCATGCCAGAAAAACAATTTTTTTCTAAGCAACAGTTTCCATTTTTATTACCTAGTGTTGTGTCTAAAATGATAATGGCTGTACCCCGAGGCCATTCAACCCAATAGCAAACACTGCAGACTCTGAAGCTGCATACTTTTGGACCACGTCTTCTTAACCGTTTATCACAAGTGTCTTGGGAATAAGGGAACAATTTTTGCTGTTTCCCTAAATATTCTTCTTCCCTCCCTGTCCTTCTGAGTAGCCAGTTGCTGTTTATGTATAGCCCACACAGCATGAATTATTACTGATCAAAGTCACCCAGTCAGAACTGGACCTGGATGTTATCCTTCACTGCAAGGAGAAATGCTTTTGCTTCCCACATACATCTGCCCAGCTAAGTGAACTTTTGTTTTGCTAGCAAGGAGATGTTTCATGACTTCAAAGCTTCTACTGCAATTCCTGCTGTTTTTATTTGAGTTTTGCTTAAAAAACTGCCTCCAGCCTTCAAGTTCGCAGCTTACATTAGCCATAGGAAACTGATTTTTCTTTGGGTTCTCCAGCAGTGCAACACAGGTAGCCGATTTTTTTCTGGCACATCCAAGGTTCTGCTGTCCCCTAAGGTAACAGTTTGGCTTGCTGCCTTTTCCATTGAGGTCTGAAGCACAAAGCAATACTCCATTACAAAAATCTCAATGCTACCTTTGCACTTATTTGAATAGAAAATTGAGGTTTAGAGTGATGAAACAAAGGAAATTAAGATGTAGGAATACATTTTTTTGCTGAATTGTCTCCTTCCTCCTTTTAAACACCTCTTAAATTTAGCACCTTAGGGCAGAAAACAAAACAAATGCTCTGATTAACTGCTCATTTAATTTTTATTTATTTATTTATTTATTTATTTATTTAATCAAGGTGCATCTGCTATTAAGGGCAGAATATTGGAATTGTGAATTCTGGCAACTAAACCTTACTATTTTTTTAATTATCTTTCCCTCTACCAGCTATAGAATTTAGAATAAGGAAACAACATGTGAAAGGCTTTCCTTGAAAGAATTAGATAGGTTGGATGGAAATGTGAAAGGCTTTCCTTGAAAGAATTAGATAGGTTGGATGGAGGGGCACATTTTTCTGCATAAAGCAAAGATCTCAGCTAGGTACTCTTGTGCAGCAACTGCTGCTTGCAGCATCAGCTATAGCAGCTCCGCTGGGCTCTGGAGAGAGGCATGTCTGACATTACCATAAAATGCAGGACATAGCAAGGGACAGGGTGAGGTGGGAGAACAAGGAAGGGGCAGACAGGGGGAAAAGGACATGGAGAACCAGTAGTATTGAGGGCAATGTAGAAGGACCGTGGTGTAGCCATGCAGGCTCTTTTAGGGGTGAAGAAAGGTGAGAGAATCAATTCTTTCAAGAGTACACACATCCTAGGGGAGCTTTTCAAACAGCACTCTGCAGTGGGCAAATAACCACTGTACTCCAGCACGACTCACTTCCCAGGGGCATAGGAATCTGATGAGAAATTACTTGCAAGGTTGTAAAATGAAACCACAGACAACATGAGCAGAAAAGTCATGTTTTAATTTAGAACTACTCATTGACTGATAAGAGGGCCAAAATACAAACATGTTCCCTAACGTCGTTGGCTAAATGCCTTTCTCAAAGCATGTTAAAGGGAAAGGAGACTGCAGCAGGCTGGAGGAAAACAGAGAAAACAGGGCATCTGCTCCAGGTCCAGACAGAACTGTACGGAGCAAATGGCACACTAGGACAGCATTGGTATTGACCACCTTTCCCACCATTGGTACCTCCCATATTTCCTCTGGTGCATCGTAAATCATGTGACTTCAGGAAAACTTTGAATAAAGCCTGTTGTTCTCTGTAGATAATGTCCTGGGTTCAAATAAGTCAGAGTTGTTCTAGAGCAGCAGCTCTGGCTTTAGAGGCTGTGGTACAGATTAAGGGTGTTTACAGCCTTAACGATAACAAATGTGATGCTGTATGTCTATAAAGCATGTAAGTGATAGGCAATGACACCCCATCAGTTTTCACCGCTTTTCTCTGGTACTGTCCTGCAAATGTGCTTAAACAAAAACACATGGCAATCTTGTCTCATGAACAGCCAGGAGAATTTTTATCTTTAGCTCAGACATTTCACTGATCTCTACAATGGACTTTTCTCTATTTCCTATTTTTTTCTACTTCTGCTGCTACCTAAATTATTACCTTCCTGAACAAAAAAAGTCTTTTAGCCAAGATGGATGTCTTTCCCATTTTCATGGGTTTAAAATTTATATAAACCTAGTGTAGTCCTCTCTCCAGTTCCTAATGTTTTTGAATTGAGCATATCTGGATAGCATCAGGTTTTCTAAACCTTCCAAATCCAGTACATTTCCCTAGGTATCTTAGTCAAATGTTCTGTTTCAGATAAGTTTCTTTTCCCTTTTCTGGTTCAGTAGGTACCCCTTCAGCTCAGCAGGCACTGAAAGGCCCCACAGAGAAGGAAAGACAACAGAGCCCCAAATGCCATATCGTCTGCCCTTTTCTTGTGAGCACAGTCATGCAAACTCTGCCTCTACACAGATGGGCTTAGAGCAGAAGTTCAAAACGACCTTACAATATACCCCCAGTGCAACTACATGCTAAGCAATACACACCAAACACTCAGAAAGGCTTATATTTTCTGAAAAGAGCTGCAACAATTTACTGGTGCTGGGGCTTATTCTCCGTACGTATTTATGGGGTCTGTTTACTCAAATAAAGCAAAGTGTGAAATTCAACAGACACAGAACCTCACAGAGAAGTCTTCTGTCTGCTTTAATTAAAGAGGGAAGGAAAACACCCAAAGAGTCTTTACCGCAGTGAAAGTTAAAAAAAAATCAAGAGAAACCACTGTGGGCGGATGAAGCTTCTACATTTTAATGACTTCTGACATGTCTTAGTCCTCCAGGCTTTCAAACCATTAGGATACAAGGAAGCTCACTGTGGTCACTGGATAGGCAGATACTGCCCTGAATGCAGATACTGCCAGCTGTTGAAAAACAAAACAAAACAAAACAAAACACCTTCTGCTTCAGGGAAGGGGAGGAAAATAACACACTTAAGGACTTTATAGAAGCGTATAATACCCAGGATGCTAAGCATGAGGGCAGAGCAGCCTTTACCCTCAATTAAAGCTTTTTGGCTTCAAGCAAGAAAAACAGAGATATTGGGAACATCAGTTAGGAAACAAAGAAACAAAAATCTACCTGTGCAAAAGAGGGATGAATATGCAAGCAGAACCACCATGCTTTCCCATGTCCCTATCTGTTTTGCTTGGGTTGAGGATTGATTCGCTTACAGTATTGAAAGCTCCCTTTTAATGAGTCATGTGAAACCTGGCAGACACATAGCCTCTTTGAACAACAAAGAGTTTCCTGCATTAATGAGGGAGGAAAGAAACTCAAGAATTAATTTATTACAACATGTTAATTACTGCATGAAATAAAAGTTCAAATAATCAGCAGGAACCACAGGGGTGAGGTAAAGGTGTGAGGAGATAAAATACATGCATTCAACTTTGGTGATGTGCAAAAAAAGGGTCTTGTTACTAACAAACAATAACATCAAAAATGCAGCTGGGGTTTGTTATTGTTGAATAATGGTGTTATATTGAGGGAACTTCTGGAAGTTTATCTACTTGATAAACAACTGCTCCGACCTTACTCAGAGAGAGCAAGATCAAAAATAGAGATCAACCATAGCTAACAAGGGTGAGTGGCTAGGTGTACAGGATTGCAGAACTTATTTTGAGACAGATACATTACACATTGAAAAGGCAGCTATAGATCTGGAGGAGAGTTTTTTTCACAAGAGGGGATAAATACACACACAAAGCTATTCAACAGCTTCCCCCCTGAAATACGGCTTTAATACTCTATGTTGTAAAACTGTGTGCCCATGAGATCGGGATGGAGGGGCATTAAAACTTACAGAAATGGCATGACTGAGGGAAGAAATATGTTTATCTTTATTAATAGAATGGGAAAAAAAAAGTTACTACAGGATGAAATGTGAATACAACCATTTGCATGCACGTGCATGCAAGAATAGAGTTTTTTTTTTTTTGCAGTGCATATTGGAATACCTCCTACAGGCAAAGCAGCTGGAAATGCCATCCTGCACGCCAGTGTCCCAGTGCTCTACCCTTTGATACGTCTAATTAAGTCACAACGTCTCTACTCAAAGACTGGATACCAACAATCTTATCTAGAGCCTAGCATTTTCAGGCTTGCATCTTCTGCCTATTGCCACATGTGGGACTTGACCACAGTATTACATGGTAGGTACTGTCCATATGATGTACTACATACAAGGGCACTGACCAGACTTGCTAGCTGTGCTGATGCCCTGATCTTGCTGATGATCAGGAAGAAGAGACGGCGCTACCAGGTGTTGATTTAAAGCTTGACTGGAAAACAGCCACAATGCTGAATATGGAGAATAAAATGAAAGGCCATAAATTTGTTGGATTACCCTGAAGAATTTCAAGGAGCCGAACGCTGGGATATCGACTACCTTTTCTAGTTACTTATAAAAAGGTCTATAAATCTTTTCACAGGAAGTGAGAGATGAGTACATGTCTTAATCATTGTTCTAGATTTCCTCTAAAGAAATAAGGCTTTACAATCAGTAAGAGATGTGGGTGATAAAGATTCTTCCTTTATAGCTGTGAACCCACAGAAAATAACCTTGAGCTACAGGTGGAGGCTCAGGTTTCCTGCAGTGCTGCTAACACTTCCCTCATGTGCGAGCAGCCGATGTTAGAAAGAGTCATTTTGTGACAAGTATTTGTTTCTGGATGTCCCACAAGACCATATGGAGTGCAAATCAATTGCCCTAGGAAATAAAGTACGATATGATGCTGTTAAACTACAAAAGGAAATGGATCAACTAAACCCAAGACTGAGATACTCAGGATAGAAGCAAGGCTCTTTGAGAGCACATTTGTTCTGAAGGGGACCACATCTTCGGTCCTGCTGCTCAGCCGATGCAGAACACCTCAGAAACACACACAAGGCATGAGCCCTTTAAAGGGATCCCAACAGGGCTGGTTTGGGCACATTTGCAAGGATGGTGTTTGCTGCAATGTGAGTGCTGCTCCCCCCTCTCAACTCGCACTACAGGCACCGCTGGCTGATGTGAGCGGCATCATTCGCTGCATGCCGCACTTGCCTGAGGCTGGAAATCCATCTTCCCTCCTCTCCCTCCTCCCAGCCTGACACTAGTTTCGATGGGATATTTTCTCCCTGCAATAGCCTGGGTCCCAGCTTCTCTCTTTTCCTAAACGGGGCCTGTTTCCTCCTCCTAACTATTCATGCAGGAGAGCAGATGGCAGGGGGAGTGGATTTCTCACTCACTGGGAGTGTGCTAGCTTATACAGACACTAGGCTTTGACACACAAAGGGGGAATAATGCCAACTGCAGAAGAAAGCAAGATATTCCAGAGCATGACTTCTGGCTTCACCTGTTCTCTGTTCTTCCATTCGGGCATAACATATTTTGGGCAATACCGTTCAGTTCTCAGTGTGTGTTTATGCCAGTTGCATCACATCGTGTTCTTTCCTTCTCTCATTTTAAATTTTTAAGTAGGCCACAAAAACAATTCACAGCGTATTGTTTATCAAAATGAATGTAGTCTTTTCATTCTTTCCACCTCAAGAAACAGCTGCAGTTCAGTACAGTCCCAAACATTTGGGAGCAACATTTTCGAGTCAGTAGTCCTCTGCAAATCTTCCACATTCAGACACTGTGACGAGAGAAGCGGGACACGACCAGGATCTTTCTGACCGAGTGGAGGACATTTGTAAGTACACCTTTCACAGTGCACTGGGACACTCACCAACCATCCCTGTGCCTGGTTCAGTGATGAGGGCACTTCTGGGACTATTCCCAATAGGCAGTGTGTACAAGCCATGCTGTTCTGGAGTCCGAGAGTATTTACTATCACAGAAATAGGCCACTCCATGCCAGTTGGCCTCGGTGTCCAGGGACACTCCTGGGCATGTATAATTTATTGGACTGAATGTAACTGTGCTAGAAGTACTCACACAGGCCTTTCAGCTTTGCTGGCACAAGTGGCATTTTATTAGTGTGCTGAAATATTGGCACTCAAATGTGGCTGCAATAACTTATTGCTAAAGCTTCTGTTGCAGATATCAGCATCACCAAAAAAAATAGCACTAAAATGCAAATGAGAATACATGTACACTTATTAGCCCTTTCAATCTGACCAGCTCCAGCTGATAGTCCACTGCTATGGACTTTATCAGCAAAGCCACTGTTGTAGCATCATTAACAAAGAACAGAAATGTTTTACATGAAGGCTTGCAATCCAAATCTTGCCTAGATGGCTCTCTAGCAATAACAAAGTGCAGTCACCTTTTGATTTATGATGACATTCAAGAACAGCACAGAGAAAGAAGTCATTGGTAAAGGCCACCGGGGTCTGTCCTATTTTAATTGAAGCAACAATGCTGTCTTTGACTGCTACACAAGTACTGCCAGACTTTCAGATTTTTTTGCTGTTTTTCAGAAAGCCTGAACTGAAATGACCTTGCAGAAAACTATATTCAACTGAAAACAGCTATTCAGAATGAATGGACAAGTCAACCAAGTTCAGATTTTAATCTGTGGCTTCAAAAGCTTCTTTCTCAAGCTATAAATTAAGGTAACTGAGTTGTAAATCAGTGGAGTTGCAGTAGGGGAAAGCTGGTGAGAGCAGAGAAATCAGACCTGTCTGATGTTTAGCAGACTAAAGCAAAAGCTCTATTTCAATTTTATGTGAGGAAAATAGCATCAAAAGCCAATGGGCTTCTAAGCAGCAATCCACCAGTTTATCAAGAGTCTCACAGAGAAAAAGCCAGCAAAGAGAAATGAGGAAAAAAAAAAAAAAAACGAAAACACAAAAAACTCCACATGACAGAGTAATTTAAGGTGCTGTCTTCAGGCGTCAGAACCCATATAATTAAATCTTCTACTAATGCAAATGCAACTTTGCTTCTATTTGTCATCAGTGATGCTAGAATATTAAGGTAACACAGACAAAGGAAACCTAAGAAATATGTTTTCTTTACCTGTCTTACAGATAGAACGTACAATAGTCTGAGAAGAAAAAGGAAGAATTACAACATTCCCCAGTTCCGTTTTATGTAAAGTGCAGTACACTTAGCTCCTTTCTGGAATGGCTTCATCATCACCACAAAAATCAGGCTATGGTGGCCATTATGCACCCAATAATCCCTACCATGGGGTTGGGTCCCTCCGATGCCTGAGAGGTGGCTTTTTGCCACGAAGCCAGTCAGCAACTCTCCTTTGCACACTGCAGTATAAGCTGTGCATTCAGAGAAGGAAGCTGTAAGACAAGCAAACCAAGTAATCTTTCAAGATTCAACAGGGAAGCACAAACTCAGCTCAGTCAGGTTTTGGTCTCATACAATGATTAATCAATTTATCAGGGGTTCAATAGCCTGAGGCCAAAGTTATGCAATGGATTTTTAACCACTTTGGACTTGTGCCCCTCCAGCTCTCTAACCTGAGGTTGAGACTTGGCCAAACACCTCTGAGTGCAGCAGTGTTTTGTTGGGTTGCGAATTTAGCCATTGGATCATGAAAATATTTTTTTTATGTGTGTGTGCAGTGCAGCTTACATAAAATAAGGAAACATGCTATTTAGGCTACTTACTGAAATAAAGACTTACCAAAATATCAGTGGCCTTTGAAATCAACCAGGAAGCTCCTGTGAGCAGTTTTAGTAGTGTTCACAGAGCAGGGCCTAGGGAAACCATTCCGACTCACTTACCCCAGGGTTATTCCAAGTATTCAAGACCAGACACATTAGTAACCAATGCAATGCTCTCCGGTCCTATTAGTACTTGTAATTTGTAATACTAGTAAGTTTTTCTTAGCTGTGTATGTTCTTAGTATGCAGTCCATAGCTGCATTTTCTCTTACAGTGCTCTCCGGGACAGCACATTCAAGTCCAACCCATTGTGTTACACACATCTGGACATGAGATAAACTGCTGATGAATTTTTCTGACAGAAAACTTGTTGGCCTCTAGTTTTCCCTGTACAAAGATGACAGGTTTTTTCTCTTTGCATGAATGATGTTAAGTGAGTATGCAACATTTGAGTCTTTTTTTTTCCATAGCAGGGAAAAAACTTTTCAGGAAGCCTGCTCTCAGGTTAGCTGCCAGCACCCTAAGTGGCATATTTTACTTGTTAGAGATTGGCTGTAAGAGAAATAGTTCTCTGGATGACTCCATCCCACCCTCTTGCTACACTTTATAACTTGGTTCTCCTCCTTCCCCAGTACCAACTGTTGCTGAGTCACTGGCATATTTTTTTTTCCTTCTTCCAATTTGCTGTAATTGATTTATGCTGAAGTTCTATCGATCTGTTGAAAATGTGTGCATGGGGGAATTTCTTGACAGGTCTCAGGCCGCAGGTCTATGCCTATTGGTGAGTGAGCGTAGGGAAGTCTGATAGGCAGAGGTGTTGGGCCGAATCTCAATTATTTTTTACTGAACACCATCTCTGCATTCATCCTCACCACCACTCTTTACATAGCCTAGAGGAAATGTTTCAATGGCCACCTGAAATCATGACAGTTCCTGTCTCTCCCAAGCCCTCAGACAGATAGGAAAGGAAAGAAAAAAAGAAAAAATAAATTAAAAAAAGGCAGAATCAAGTAGAACAACAGTCAGACTAAGCCTGTTATCTGCAGTGGTACAGATGTTTAATCCAGTGAATTAATGAATCTAGTTCTTGCAGCCCAAGCTGCTGCTTAATCTCCTTTATATATATATATATATTTCAAGTACTGTAGTTCTTTTCCTTGGGCATTAAACTGCTGTTCCACCCACTGTTTACCCCGAACAGAGCATTTTCCTTTCCTTAGGCATTATGCACCCCCCTCTTAAGGCAGCAGAGCCTGCTGGAAGCTGCACAGCCCTGAGCACAGCCACATCAGTTCTCAGCCACTGCTCCCTCAAATGTTAATCATTTAAAGGTTACTAAATGTTTATCCTGGGCCACGACAATGTTCAGTGATGCTTTATAAGGTCTCTTTACTGGTTAACAAAACAAATAGATTGTTTGTCCCGAACCAACTCACATTGTCCATCTGAACAGCCTCCTGCCTGATTTCAAACTCTCCCAGCCAAGCTTCGAGGCATTATTCATAAAGGAGCCAGCACTTCACTGTACTCCTCAGACCTCTGGATTAGCTTTCTAGCATGGATGCAGCCAAGGCTGGGCTGAGCAGAATGCACAAAATGCCTGCTTCTCTTTGTGTCACACAAAGCTCTCCCATTAACAGTTCCTGCAATACAATGTCATTTTGACATTCAGCATGAGAATCTTTTGTGAAAACAGATTAGTCCTTGTATTTGGAGTGCTTCCAGCCAGCAAGGAGAGGGATTTGATAAAATTGGAGGTCTGCTGTGGTTCAGAAAGCAGCTTCGACATACCCCTAAATGTCTGCAAGGTATTCCTTCTCTGGCTATACAAGCTACATTGCACAATGTTAGAAAAGGGAAAAAATGTGAGTGTAATAAGGCAGTTTTAAATTGGGTATGCAAATACAGCAGACACGTACATGTTTGTTTGGGAAATTTTTGTATGTAGAATTAATGAGGCCCAACAGCATTGATATAAAAGAAACATACTAAGCCTGTATGACTGGTTTCTAGAGATAGTGCCATTGTAGAACAACATTGATGCTGACCAGCATATATTGCATGGGATTGTTCCCTTCCTCCACCTCTGAGATTTGTTGTGTCACCCAATAAATTTGATCTTCATTATTATGGCTTAGAGGCCAAAGGCTTTGTACTGATCTGGCAGCACAAAGTCTCAGGAATTGTCTAGACTTGTCTCAAAGGTGAGCTGATTTAGATTGTTCTAGCAATATTTAAACTGTTTCTTAAAGTTGTTTTATTTTCACCTTAGTTTAGAGAGGTATCAAGTAGTTATTCAGTGTGGACTGCAACGTCCCGTACAGAAGAACAGTATGTGGTGTGGAAGAACAGACACAGGATGATGCCAGAGGCCCCAGACTGCAGACACAAGTTGTGATGATCAGTGAATTGCAGCTCTAGCTAAGCAAGATTTTATTTTTCAGTTAAGAGCAGTTTTAGAGGTAACAGAAAAACTGAGCAACTGAGAACCAATAAAAGGAGAGAATGCAAGTAGGTGGATTAAGTGAAAAAAAATAAACCCAAGGAGTCTAAGGCTAAGGAAGAAGTGGCTGTACACTTACCAACAAAGGAGAAGGATAAAATTTGCACGTATGTTATCTCAAACAGCATAGCCCCCTTGAGAAAGGCCTCAGGACACTGGCAGATCATCAGACCCTTCCCCTCACACATGCATGATTTTTTTATAGAACAATTTTAGCTGTGTTAATGAGGCTTTTCTATATTAGCTTGGATTATGAGTGTATAGCATTGTAACAAGGCTAACAGCTAGGACTGATTGACTGTTAAAACAATAAATCATCGCCATTCTTGCCTGCAGTTCAATCATACACTTTTTTCTAGCAGAAAGCAGCCAGAGACTGCAGATGGCTGTAAGGTTTCTTCCCATGATACTGGAGCTGCAGCCTGCTGACCAGCTTGAACTCCCAAAGATACAAGGAACAGATGTACAACTCGATCTTCTTTTTCTTTCCTAGGATCTTCCACACCTGACTCTGACATACACTACAGGATCTGGCAGTTTTCTACCTTATTAGGAGAAAGGAGCTTTGTTCTTATTTGTAAATAAGTCAGACGATTGATGAATGTCAGATAATCTTCAGTTAATTGATACTCTAGTTATGGGACTCCTCTGAACTTTTAAATCACACTGCAGACCAAATTGAAGGATGTTAACCCTTTCCCCTGGCATTATCTAACAACATTTCCTGATCAGACATTGTTAGCTATACGAAGTAAGTGCTGATTATGGAGAAATAATGGTAGAAACAATATTGTTAAACACTTGACCTGGAACTTAAAAAGCACCACTACCAACAAAATCTTTCTACTTCTTCTTGGTAACAGTCCTAACTTTCAAATTGTTCCTGAATTTTCAGATGGTATATGACAAACTACTAGGAACCTGGAGTTTAATTTTGAATAACAGAAATTTAGGGGGACGTCTGAATAGAAATAACAGTGCTCCATTAATACTAAACCAAACTCTCAGAATATTTTGAATGTAGGAAGATTTGAAATATCATCCCTTTCATTTTCCTTCATCAGAATGAAAGATGTAATTTCTGATCAAAGTAATTCAGCATCTCCGATTTGAAGACTTTCAGGAAGTGTTTTTCCTTTGTTATGTTTCTGTCTCCGTTGAACGGAGGAGAAGCCAACTTTAAAACATTTAAGCTTTCCAGGGATGGAAGCTCTATTTCTGGACTAACTCTATTGAATACACCACGTGTAACTCAGTCTTTGTGCCAGGAAAGAGCTTTGAAACCGCCTCTCAGACACACAGAATGACACGAGCCCAATTTTGCTCTTTGGTCATGGAGTTTAACACTACAAGGGGCTGACACCAAACTGAGAGAATTTACATCAGAAATGACAGATGGCAAGATGGTTGCTATCACTATCAACTCCATCCTGCCACCAGCTTTCACATCTGAACCTGCCTAACACCAGGACAGCTCCAGTTTATAGCTGTTAGAACTGAAAGGATGCATTTTTCATGTCAGCGGAGCAGAACAGTTGGTAATTTTTCCAGAGCAGAGATTACAGCCTGAAGCCTGCTGCCTTCAGTTCTGACATGCCGTTCAGAGAGTCTCTGTTGCTGGGTACCAAATGTCTGATCCATGACCCATGAAAGAACTGGAAAGAGGACTACCAGCTGATGTGTATGTAGTATGTTGATATTTCTACAGCATGTTGATTTTTCTAACAATCCCTTAAAGACAATATAATATGCATAGTAATATGCTCACTAAAAATGCTGAGATTTAGCCAAGTATTTATATATGCACGCTTACAGGAGGTAAGCTTTCATATACACAAATTGAATAACAAGTTCTACAGACGATTAGGTTAGTCTAAAATATTTTACACATTTATGTTTGGAGACAGAAATTGACACAGGCAATATTATAAGAAAGGAGGACAGTCATCTGCCCTTTTTCCCCTTCACAGCTGTGGAAACCTTGTAGAAGGCTTCTCGTTACAGGGTTGCCCTGGGCACGAAGATCTACAGAAGTCTATAGGCTTGACTGCTGAATGCTAAGTCAAAGCCATGGCACTGTGTCTGAAGTGAAAGCGTATTTCAGATCTGTTAGTGAAATTCTCTGATACACTACCAACGGTGTCTCCTGGCTAGTTTAATTTAGCTGGAAGCAACACAGCCTGCCTAGAGAGCAACAGCCCCTTCCCTGACCATCCTCTTCTCTCTGGTGGAGGCAGCATCGTCCTTAATAGGTCACTGAATCCAGTCTCCTGTGGAGAGAAAATATCCCTCAGGAAACAACGTATTGGCTGTTTGCTGTTCAGGCATGTGTACAGATAACTTAACTCTCCCAATCCTACCCTGAAAAAATCTCCATAAGGCTGACTCCTACTGTTCTGGACCATCTGGATACATTAATTCTAAAGTACTGTAATAGAGAAGCAGTCGTTTGAGTCCATAATGTACTAAAAGACAATATGCAGTGTTAGCTGGGCACCAGATAGGGCGTAGATTAAATATGCTCACCAGTTGCCTTGTGACATTTGTACTGTGCACGTAGAATATGTAAGTATTTAACAAAAACCTCTCACTTGAAACAAGACCTCACTGACCAGATGGTCCCAATTCTTTTACATTTAAGTTTAAACAGATCCATAAAAATCCTGGTTAACTAACCTATGGAGCTCATTACTGTGAGAAAATACTGGGTCAAATAGGTCACTCGATATACCCTAAAGGTGCCCTAGCAAAACAGCTAGCTTCTGCAGGGCTCCAGTAGCTGTAGTTCAAGCCTCAACACTGACAAGGCAGTCTAAGAACACTAGGAAGGAGAAAACTGCATCACTTTTTATTTTTTTTCTCATTCTTAAGAATATTATCCACACCTAGAAGTAGACGAAAACGTCTTCCCTTAAAGTACATCATATGAAACACGCTCTGGCAATCACGTCTTTCTGAAGTATTCAGGTCTAGTAACCAAGGCCTGCAGTTATCACAGTAAGGTAGCTCCTACACTATTATGTGCCTGATGCAATTCACTGTCTCTCTTACAAAAGAAAGCAGTGAACATACCCCAGGCCAGTATCCTGTGGAATGTAATTCCAGCCAACAATGGAGAATTAAGAGATTACTCTGATGCAAATGCATCAGTAGGAAAAAGTGTCATTTGCTGCCTCTCCTACCGTTTCCTCACAGCATTTCTGTCACTCTGATTTGCTGCTCTTCTTCTGCCCACGGAAGCAAAGGGTAATCCTGTTGTGAAACTACCTCCCATTCTGGTAATTAATTTGTTGCTTGAAGGAACACAACTAAATGACTCAATTTCATATTGAAATAAACTCTGCTTTGCAACTCCTCTTGCAGAAGCTAAAATGGAGCTGTCTTCTGGACTGTGCTGTTCTTTCATACCCTTGTGCGCTTGGTAAATTACATTAGCACAGCATGACGCTGGCAAAAGACATGGGATGCAGCCTCAACTGTAATATCAAACTGTTTGTCTGGAAGAATGAAGGATATTGTCCCCTCCTCCTCTATCCATGATATTCATGGCAATGGAAAAGTACAGTTTGGCTATGCTCCCTAATATATCATTAAAATACTGAAGATATATTTTGCAACAACTTCTTTTTGGCTGATGCTACACACCTGACTAATTCTGTAGCCTGAGATCAGATGAAGTGACAAATCTACACAATTTGCATTGTCAGCTGTAATAGGACACATATTGTACTTTCTTCTCTCTGACCAGAATCAACTCAGATGTTACTTTCAAGAGTTTTGCTCAGCCTTTTCAAAGAGTCCTGGCCAACTGTGAAGGTTTGATAGCCAAAGAAATTTAAGATCAATGATTCAGGATCTAGTCCTAGTATATTTCCTTTCAAGATGAACAACTTCAATACTTCCTCAGGGTAGGACCTCTTTAGGATGCCTCTCTGGATAAATTTGGCCAAGAAACACAGCCCACTGAAAAGATGTGTGACATTGAACACCTCTTGAATTCAGGTACCTCCTGAATTCAGGTAAATTCAGATGGCTTGAAAAAGACCATTTTCATTTAAATGGCCAAACTTTTCATTTGGATCAATTCGATGTCGAATAACTGTTTTCCCTGTGAAAGTTTTCAGTGTTCAAAGTTTTGGGGTATGATGAAGTGCCGACACCAAAAAGCATTAAAGAGACTTATCTTTTTACTTGAAATTCTGTGAAATCCTCAACTCCACTTTCAAAAAACAGCTTTAAAACTTACATACCAATTATTTCACAGGGCAGGGCTTTGTCCATGCTGAAGACCATTAAAAACAAGTAGTTATCTTAAATGGACTCTTAGCCTTATCTTGCTCACCCTAGCAATGAGCAAACTCTACAGGAATAGGCTTAGAAACTCATTAGCTACAGTTACATGCAGCTGGTAGAGCTGAACCTCAGATTCAGCTGTTTTAGTCCTGAGAGAAGCTTGTGCTACAGAAATGGTAGGGACATTTTAGAAATAGAGTTGAATGGTTTATTTTTATTAGTTAATAATGCAACTTTGAAAGAATTCTTCAGTACCTGATGTCCCATTTGAGTAGACAAGATCACAGCTGTGATAGTGTCAGGATAGAAATGGGACATCAGACTGTTGTAATCAGGTGACCTCTTTTTTTTTCTTCTTCTTTTTTTTTTTTTTTGACAACTTGTAAGGCAGAGTACTCATCTGTTACAAGCTTCCTCTATTGATCTCGGCCAGTAAAACACAAGAACAAGAGATGCACTGCTTTGCCTTGTGAACATTTAAGTAACACATTAGTACCTAATGGTGTTAACTACATTGCTGTTGTTTTTTTTTAAACCAACTGGACTAAGTATTATAGTAGTGTTAACTTACCAGACAACATACAGCCTTGTGCTGATGTGTTAGCAATACTTGCTGTGACATTCACTGCATAGCTAACTGTGCATATCAGATCGACACTACAGGTTTTCAAGGCCTTTAATATTCTCTTAATGTTAAATTCATACTAAATATCCATGCACACTGTCAGGATAGGACGGAAGAATCCCCAAACCGAGATAAACGGAATTAGGACTTGCCTCCACTTCATTGCTGCCCATGAAGCAGCTTCTGCCTCAGCACCCTGGACAGGGGAACAAAGGTGAGCAGATCGGGCTTGCACCATCCTTGGAGAGTGGCCACCTTCCCCCGTATGAGCACACACATGAACCAGGCAGTGCTTCTTCCCAGGTGAGAGCAACCCATGGTAATCTCTCAGTTATCAACACTCCAAGAAACCCTACAGTTCTGGCTCTAGCAATGATGACATGAGGGCATAAAAACTGAAAGAAAAAAAGGTGGATGGGATGAACACACGCTCCAATTTACCGGTATTACTAACATGTTTAGTGCAATCCTGCAATAGGTGCACTGTAGAGGCAATAAGATGAGGAATACTTAACTACCACAGCCATTTACTGTTCCAACACTTCAAGTCCACCCAGGGATAGGCAATACTGCAGAAAAAATAAAATCCAGGTATGTGCAGAGTTACTACTACTGCAACTCGTGATAACACTTCAGCCTAAAGCATTTCTAAAATGTGTAGCTTTTCTGAAGAACTGCTTTCAGACTGCATAGCTTTTTAATCAACCTGCAAAGCAACATGATCAAATAATGTAATTAAGGAAATGGGATCAGGGATCTGAGAAATGCCTTCAGTCCCATAGCAATTTACTGTAACTCGCTTGGCAGGAAGTACTGACAGCTTAGCTAATATCTGGAGTACAAGTTTGGGTTTCATCAGAACAACTTGTCTGGACATTTTCCAAAGGACTTCATGACACTTCAAGAAGAGCTATGTATCTACTGCAGGGACCACCATCGGTGAAGACATTTACATTGTTCAGGAAATCATGAATAACAACAGGTGATGTTGCAGATATACATGTCTTTAAGAGGGCTTGGATAGTATTTATAAAAAAGTCTTAGGGCAGCACTTGCCAAACATATGATGGAACAGCCATGGGGAGTTTGAAGAAGGTTTGCACGATGTTTACAGAAGGTTAGCAACAATTGCACATAAGCTTGAGGAATTTTGTGTCAGAAGATCTAATAAAATGCATGCTGAATTTCACATTTAGGGAAGGATGCCTTTATCTTCTCTGCAAGGGGAAATAAAGCTGCTATCACAGTAGAACATTAGTGTTCCATCTCAAAGCTATATGAAGAGAGACTAATATTATCCTTGCAGAAAGATAATAGCAAGCTGCCCAGAAGACAGAAAAACAGAGCTGGTGAGGGGTGCACCTCTGAACACTTGTTTGTTTACATATAAATGCAAAAGTTTTAACTGTGAAGAGACTGAAGGAAGATGGCTGTTTCAATTTTAAGTAGAAAAATCAGCTCCACAGACTAAACAATTATTCTCACAGGGTAAAGGCTGGAATATTTTCTGTTTTAAAAGTCAATTTCTCTTGATTTCTTTTATCATTCTGGAAGATGACAGAGGGCAGGATTACTTCAGCATGTTTTATATTGTTATGGAGAAAGAAACAGAAGAAAATACTGCATTAACGTTATCTGAGGGATGCTATGGACATGGGTAGGGCACCAGGGCTAAAAGACTGAATCCTAGCCTGATTTAATTAAGGAATTTTAATTTCTTACTGTTATTGGAGTGGGGTGTGTAAAATTGTCCAATAGAAGTAGGCAAGGAAATATCACCCAAGGCAAACTCGCTGTGAAATTATACTAACTGAAACTTTAAAAAGCTATAGCAAGGAGTAAAATACTGAACCAAAGGGATTTCCAGTGAGTGACTGGAGATCTAGATCAGTCAGATCATCTACATTAGCTCAGATTTGTAAACCTGTGTGAACTATACCCAGACTATTTTAACATGAGTGCAAAACTTGCCATAATGAAACAAAGTGTAAAAAGCCTCAGTGCAGTAGAAGCTTAAGACCATGGTTAATTTTTCCCTACTGCTATTTTTATGACTCAGAATAATAACATTCTATACCTCTTCCTGAAACTAAGCTCTCCCAGATGCTGTTCAGCTATCAGTGTGAAGTACCTCCTTTGCTTTGAGCTTTACATACTTATTATAAGGATGATGATCAAGTTTGAAAGAAAGATGAACAGACACCCAAAAGACCAAGACAAATAATGCATCTCACCCACACCTACAAAAACTGTCAGCAAACCTTGGTCACTCTTAATGTGCTAGGCATTAAGTTATATTTCCATGGATCTCAAATAAATTAGACAGAGAAGCTGAAGTTCTAAACTACAGTTTGAGACTCTTAGTCTAAAGACTTTTTTTGCTCCTAGGTCACTATGGTCCTGTGCTCTGCAGATGAAGAGTCAGGTTCCATGATGTCCCTTTTATCAGTTCCCACAGTGAGTTCTTAGAGCAGAAATCAAACACCAGCCTACCGTCCTGAAGCATGTGCCTTCTTCAAGCAATGAGACCCCATCTCACGGCACAGTGAGAACACATGCCTGAGGAATTATTGTTTAATATAGAACACCACAGAGCAACAAAATCTAGTATACAACTTTGGTTTTGGGAAATTGGCTTCTGGAATGATCTGAGCCTTGGAGGCCAGAGGAACAGCAATTACTCTCCTTGGCTTACACTGCTCTTCCATATTGACTTCATGTTTAAAGTTCTGAGTCATATTTTAGCACTACAGGAATGCAAAGTTTAACGACTGATGACAGGAATGAACATTGCATGACATTCAATACCACATTTAAAGATACTACTTGCAGGATTAATGTATTCTGCTTACTGCTGGTAGGACAGGCCAGCAAATACGCCAGGACAGCAGAACATACACAGAGCTGATGCCTGCTTCACGTGTGTTAGAGCCAAGCTAGCCAGGGAGGAAAAAGTTATGTGGAGTATTGGGTCTTGCTGGGCAGGAGAAAGAGCATGTCTACAGCCAGGGATGCTACCAGTCCCGAGGGATCAGAAGAGATTAATGTTCTACAGAGGCACCCAGACAAAGCTGCCCTGAATTGACAACCTACATGCTTTGACCAAGGCAACCATTTAAATGTCTCCATCACAAGGGATTCTCATCTTTCCTACCTGACTATTCAGTAAAAGGATGAGAAAGAAATCGATAGCTCCCCTTCTTCCCACCCTGGATGAGATATTTTGGCACCACCAAGTAGTATCAGACAGGAGCAGGGGTGGACTAGATTCTAATTTCTCTCTCATCAGGATCACAATGGAAATCACCGCTACTAATAAATGCATTGCCAAACTGACAATGTAGCATTTGCTCTTATTGGTTCACTTGTCTCCATGGAACCCATCAAAGAAAATTCATCTCCTGGCTGGAAGCAAGCTTTTGTCTGTGCCAAAGTCTTCCTGCTTGCCTTCAAGGAATTCCTTGCCTTTCAGTATGATTGAAGGCCTGTACATCACTGCTGAGCATCACCTCATTAAATCACTGCTGAGCAGACCTCAGAGCTCCTTCCTATCAACACCATGATAGAGCTTGGTGTTGCCATGAGGAAGGGGCTGCTGCGAGTCATGAAATCAGGTATGTGATGCAGCTAGAGGTAGCTCTCAATAGGAGCCACACAGTCATGTACATAATCTCAGTACTTTGTTTCTCTACCTCCCCCCTTACTAATTAAGAAATCGATAACACGCTACATTTTGGTTTCAGTAGCCTGGTTGGTTCTGCAGTTTCTGTTTGACTTCTGTCAGCTTCAGGAAAAGTTGGGCATATGGCAAACTCCAGCCAGTGTGAAAGCCTTCATTAAAGGCTGTCTTGCCAGACTGCTCTTGCACTTCACATTGCAATTATGCAAGTATTTTAAACACAACTGCAGACCTTGATCCACCAGTTTACAGACGAGGATGGGGAGCGCAGATGGCAGGGGAAGAATGGAGCATGACCATGAGAAAGATGTTCATCTTCTCAGGCCAAGCCTTCAAGATAAAATGAAAACAGCCTCACAGAGCAGGTACTGAGAGCCAGGATAAGGCAAAGCAGTTCCCGGGTTATCCTGTACATGTGTCCAAGTGTAAAAGCTTTGCTCACAGGACTGAGATAGCAATGTCTTCTCTCACAGAGCAGCAGAAACTCATGCATCACTGTGGCTCATCAAATGGCTGCTTTCCATTTTCACACCTCTGACTTTACCCTCCAGAAAATGGGCTGAAGCCTCACAGCCTAATTTCATCTTAAAGAGCTGAAAACCATCATTTACTACCTGTCAGAGGGTGCATTTGTTCACACAGTCAGGTATTGCTGCTGAGCCCAGACAGGAGTACCCCATCAAAGACTTTCCTTGCTCTTCCTATTTCTTTCTAAAATACTAGTGGAAGATAGAAGTCCAAGTTTTGTACAGGAAGTCCTAGAAGCGAGAGCTTAAGAGGTTCCCTTTTAAGGCTGAACCTCTTCTCCAGTGTATTTACATCTCTAGACACTGCAAATTACTAGACCTAAACAGCTTTTCTCTAGTTTATTAAAATGACAGCAAGAAATTTTGAATAACTTTTTTTTTTTCATTTGGAAGATCAAAGTCCATCATTAAGAAAGATGCATTTTTTGTTCCCCTCCAATAGAGGAGAAAATTTAAGAGACACTGAAACAGGTCTCAGGATGTGGAGAAAACTTACAAACATGCCTCAAATCCAGAAGGACATGAGTAAAGACTGTGGCTGCAAGATCACCTACACAGCCAACCAATTTCCCAGGCATACCTACACATCCTCCAGGTATCGGAAGCCCTGCCAGACAGCACAGCAGAACACATAGCTGCCTTTTAGACAGATATGGATTCCTTTCCTCAAAGTAGCTGATAAAAGCTGGTTTGAGAAGTTACCATGATCACTCACTGGGCAGTCTGAGCTTCGAGCAGTGAAGCTGGATCCCTCTAAGGAGCAGGATTTCAGAATAAGTAATGCAAGGATTTTGTCTAGCCTTAGGGTAAACGCTAAGATGAGCTCCTACCCAGTTCTTCCTAAACAAGCATGCACACATCACATGGCAGTCCATGTGGCACCACGGTGGAGGAGCTGGACTTGCACCATTATTGACTCCTGAAACTAAGCCTGCCATGGGACAGAGATGTTGGACTAGCAAATGGGAGCCCTGCAGCTCATACCAAGCCGTTCGTCCAGCAGGTCTGGAGGCACTGCTCTTCACTTTATGACCCCTCTCAAGCACACTTCAGGGAGCTTTAAAAGGCAGCTCCGGAGACAGCAATCCTACTCATGCAATATCCCATATTAATGCATAGCTTGCTTTTCACATTTATCCTCAGACAACCCTGTCAATTTGAGACACCTGTGAAGAAATACATTCATTGTTATCACCTCCTTAAGTCTTGATAGTACTTTCTTTTGCAGGAATAAACTCAGCTGTAAACAGATTGTTTTACCTGGCTAACAAGCATTACATGAACATATTTCACTGCACACCATTACCTCCCTACTAGAAGGCAGCTCAGGCTAGAAAGATGCAGAGAACAAAGCACAAAGACTTTCTCTAAGGAAAACTAAAATTTACTTGCTTGTAAACTTTGTTTTCATCCAATCAGAGAGTTTAGGGAGGACTTGAACACCTTCAAAATATCACTGGAGATTTATCCTTTCAAGTTGTGACATCTCCTTCCAGCAATTCTAGTTGCTACACATCACTTCTGATCATGTCTTCATATCTGCTGCATGGCCAAGAAGAGGCATAAGCCACATTCGTGTTGTGCAGAGCAAACATGCCATTTTATTACCGTTTTGTCTGAAAGATCATGTTCAAAGCACAATAATTTATCTTGCTGAAGGATGTGACAGGCCAACTGTTACCTCTGATCCTTTTATCAGATCAGGCCTGTTGCGTTTTACCAGCTACTGAAGGAGAGCACTGAACTGTGAAGGGTACCCAGTGTTAGACAACCTGCTGCAACAGCAGCATCTTTCAGATGGCTCACCCCTAAACTGAACTAGGTTTAGTCTGTTAAGAAGAAATCAGAGCTGAGAAGCACAAACAAGCATACAACAAAAAACCATAACATTAAATTAAAAGAAAACAAAGACATAGCCACAAGAAGAACTTTTCTCCTATCCTGTGTCATGGCAATCACTGCATCTTGTGCTCTGGGAATTAATCTTTTTATATTTATCATGTGAGATTTCTTCTGCTGCTTCATTCGCATTCCACCAGGTTGTTGACTAGAAAGCAGAAAGTCGGGCACTTCTTGAAGGCCAGCAAGAACATATTTCTGCATATTTCTACCATGTTAAAGAAATGCCAGAAAAAACAAGGGGCATTTCAATAAAGAGGTAAAGAGACAGTTCAGCCTGTGTGCACTGCAAATCAGTTTGAACCTGCAACGTGCCCAGATGAATCACACGTATGAAACACACAGTGTGCTGGTCAACAGCAGGCTCAACATGGGCCAGCAGTGTGCCCTGGCATCCAAGAAGGCAAACCGCATTTTGGGGGTGCGTTAAACACAGAATAGCCAGCTGGTCAAAAGAAGTGATTTTCCCCACTGCATTTAGCATCAGTGCAGCCTCTGCTTGAATGTTGTGTGCAGTTCTGGTCTCTGCAAAACTAAAAAGACATTAAGGTACTTGAAAGCATCCAGAGGAGGGCAACAAGGGTGGTAAATGGGCTGGAAGATGTGTCCTGTGAGGAGGGGCTGAGGACACTTCTGTTGTCTGGTCTGGAGAAGAGAAGGCTGAGGTGACCTCATTGCTCCCTGAAGCTTGCTGAGGAAGGGGAGAGGGAGGTGCTGGTCCCTTCTTGCTGGAAACCAACAACAGAATGTGCAGGAACAGCACAAAACTGCACCAGTGGGGATTCATGCTGGAGATTAGGAGACATTTCTTTACCATAAGGGTGTTCAAACAGCGGAACAGGCTTCCTAATGAGTTGGTTGATGCCCCATGCCTGTCAGTGTTCCAGATGCATTTGGATAATGTCCTCAATAATATGCTTTAACTTTTGGTTAGCCCTGAAGTGGTCAGGCACTGGATGGTCTTTGAATGTCCCTTCCAACTGAATTATTCCATTATCTCTCTGCCTCATCAGTTCAGCTGAGGAAAGAGCAGATTGCCCTGGTCTCCTCAGATTTTGTTACTGCTCAGAGGTTAGGACTGAAGAGCTTATGTTTAAGTCTTTTCTCTCACTAACTTCCTACATACTGTTTGGTCAGCTAGTTTCCTACTTCCAGAACATGGGCTGCTGGAAATAAGCTGAGGTTTTGAAATCTGGATAGAGCTTTCTGCACAGAAAAGTTTTTAGGCAGTTGTGTTTTAAACCATTATGTTTAACTAATGTTTCAGTCAGATTTCAAGTTCTGTGATACTTCCTTATGGGGGAGGGAGAGGGCAGGCTTTCTGTGGCAAGAAGGCTGGGAAAATAGGTTCATAGGTTGGACTAGGTGATCTTGGAGGTCTCTTCCAAACTAAATGATTCTGTGATTCTGTGAAAATGATATTTTCAGATTTCTCTCAAAGGAGAAGCCATGATCTTTTGGAGCCTCCTAAGAAGGAGGCTGTGAGCTTGGCCCATCCCACCTGAGCCCTGTTCAGCAGAACTGAACATAACAGGCATTGTCTCTACTGTATGTTTGCCCCCAGCCTCAGTAAAGACCTGGTAACTCAGCAGTACTCCCACTGACTATGGCCAGGCCACCAGCAAGACTGGTCAAATGCAAAAGGTTCAATCCTCAGATATTTTAATGCAGTAATAGTGAGTGGATCTCAGATCATCCCAGGTCCCTCACTCCTGCCTCTTGGTTCTTACACTGAAGCACATCTCTTCAGCAGTCTGGATTAATTTTTAAAGCAATCTCATGTTATGCTATTAATTTCACAGGGTCAAAGCCATGACACCACTAAAATGCTCCCAATCTAGAAGCTGGGAGATGAGAGTTAACTTTACATTTGCAGGGAAAGGAAGCTTCAGCAAAAACCTGCAATTCTTAAGAGGCCCATAAGACAAGGATTACAGAGGTCAAGTCATTACAGCTTTCCATTAACAGCCACCATACAGCAAGTTGCACTGAAATCATTTTCTTCTGCTTCCCAGAACACCACAGCACAGTGTACCCTGCTGCGACAAACACCAGCAGTTGCAGGGCTTCCATATAATTTCATCATGGTATCTAAATAAGAAGCATTATATTTCTAGAAGTATTGGAAGGATGAAGATCCCCATACCCAGCTTCCATTGCTCCCTTCAAGAAAACGATACTCAGAGACAGCTTAAGCATCTGTAGTAGCTACTTGCTTATCCAGCTTCATTACTCTAAAAATGTGAAAATATACTTTCTATATGTATGTAATTTAAGTTAGCATGTACAATATGCAGAACTGCTCCATCACTAGCACTAAGCACAACTTTCATCACTCAGATTTGTTTTATGAATTTACTTACCCGCTTCCTAATAACGTATTAGCATTGTAATGCATTTCCTGCTGGACAAAGCCTCTGTGCACAGATGGAAGGGAAAGTATTGGAAGTACAATGCAATACAGCTGGCTTGTAAAAAAAATAAAGTGGAAAGCTGTGTTCACATGATTTCAAAACAGCATATAAAGAGGGATTTACTAACACAGAAGGAACAAGATTTCTAGCAAGAAAACTAGGGAATGTGAACATTTCGTTATAAGATATGCTCCTTAAAACATGTAGTATGCTCCCAGGATTATGGAGATTGTAAAATCTAGCATTTGCAAGAATTCAGATGAGGCAACTATATCAAAAAGGAATTGCACAATTACAAGTGAAAACATTTTTAAGGAGTGACACACAGCTACAATTTTATGATACAGTGCAAGAGCATTTACTCTAAATGTTTCTTTTAGAACGAATGTTTTACAAACTCTTTTTATAACTACCGAACATTCCCGTATGAGGCTTTTTTTAAAAAAACAACCAAACTCCTCTCCACAGGTTTCTCCATCATTGACCTCACATCTAATTGTAGTATCAACTACACATGCTCTTCCTGCATAAAACAAATAATATATATATATATTTTAAATGTGCAAGAATAGGCAAACACCAAATTCCTCTGTTAACAGACAATTGCAGTTTTGCAGGCCCATGATTTCAAAATGGCATGTTCCATTTTAAAAGAGATATATGGGAAATTGAATTCATAGGTTTTTAATGGGACTAAAAGTGACCAGGCTCCATGGGGAAGTCAGTTAGAGCTTTGAAGGCTGAACTCACAGGCTATTAATTCCATAGTTTCCACACCAACTGCTTAAATATTTAATCTATTGACACCTCTTAATGATATCCCTCCCTTCTGAAGGTCTGGTTTTGCAAAGGCATTCACTGACTTCCCGGCACCCTGCTATTGAAGTCTCAGTATAGTCCAGTAGCCAGCCAGCAACCAAAGAGTTAAGGCAGGAGATAAGTGGTATACACCTAATAACTGTAACTAGCCCCCACTTAGTGTCACAAATAACATGCTATGCTCGTTATCCAGGCCTATCTCAAGCAAGTGAAAAACCCCAGATGGATTTGATGCATTCCTATATGGCGTGGCTAAGCACAGGGGCTTTAGCGAATTTAAGGAGAAATGCGAGAAGGCAAATGGGGTTAAACAGCTCAAATGGCAGCTGTTCTTGTCCCTAAAAAGAAAATGTGTTCAATTATTCATGTTCAGATTAAACTGACAATGAAGCCAGCTTCAACACAGCAATTCTTCTGCATTATTCATACCATGGAGCCAGCAGAGTATCTGCAAAAGGATGTTTTTTGCAGATGAATGAAGCCTACAAATGGTTCATAAGATGAGCTCATTCATAAACTCAATGAAGAAAGTACGTATGTTGGGAGATATTTAAATATGAAAACCCAGGGAGCATTCCTTAGAATATTAGATAAGGCTTGCACTATCTAGAAGCTATTGGGGCTTAGAAACCTTATTGAGGTCCAGGAAAAGCAGAGAAGATGGTCTTGTCTGGTCATTGTCTCTGTTCTTCAAGACATGGAAGTATCCAGAGAATCCATTTAACATAATGATTACTGCATCACACCAGGCCTTTTGTATTTGCTTCTACTTAACCAGGAGGGCCAGGAAATCTCAGTTTCTCCCAAGACTCCAGAGTACTCTTCAGAGAAACTTCAGCCAGCAACATGTCTATTAACAGCTGTGCTCCTATGGCCATCAGCAGCTGGAGCTGCTCAGGTCTCTGAAAATCACGCAGAGGGCAACCAAGGCAGTATACCTGCAAATGAAATCTCAGCAGCTGTGAGTACGGCTTCTAGAGAACCCCGGGTGCACACTTCAGCATCATTTCTCTTGCTTGTGACCACAGAGCAGAGCTCTTCTGCAAGGATTATAGGGCCCAATTCAGTGGAAGCACTGCACAACCACAAGTCAACTGACAGTCAACTGCACACTTTAGTCACCCCTTCCATTCTTCTCTGAACCTGGTGTTCTTTAGAGTGAATATAAGTGAATATACTCATGGGTCCCTGAGTTTCCTGCAAAAGTTGTCCTTCAGGCACGGAGAGTGAATGGGCTAGACAGACACAGTACTTCCAATTGAGTGAGCCAGAGACCTGTTCTGCAGCCAGAATTGCCATGCAGTGCTACCATTGCTACCATCACCTCTGAGAACACTTCAGGAACACTCAGAGCCAAGAAGATGTACCTCAAAGTGTCACAGGCTGAGATGGTTCCCTTTTGGTCCACCTGATTATTCATCTATAAGTGCTTTATTTCAGAGACTGAAGTCCATCCACCACAGAAGACCTACAATTTGTTGAAATTTCTGCAGTAAGCCCAGAACTCGTCTTTGAGACAGAATACATTGTCAGAGTGAGTGCCAGATTTTTAATCAAGATTTAAGTCACAGTGTCCCTATGTCCTCCCTGCAATTAGTCATCCCATTAACCAATTATCCTCACTGTTGGGAGCTTGAACTCATTTTTTACTCAGACTTTACATCACTTCAGCTGCCAACCACTGCGTTATCATACTTTTGTGTTAGAGAGCCATCTAGCAGAAGACTCAGCACTCTGCAGACACCGACAGGACACTAGTCACAATCAGCTTTCATATGAATAAATTACTTATTTTCTGCTACATATATTTTCCTGAGTTAACAACAGAACATTTTCTAAAGCAGCTGAGACCTCTCCCAGCAATGTCCTTTTAGAAATGTAGGCTCAGACTGAAAGAGTGCATGGGGACTTAATGAGTGACAGCAGTAATAAGTTACAAGTTATCACCTTGCTGACTTGTTAATTGCAAGGTTATCTTTTACTGCCAAGGGCATCCCTTTCTTTTTGATCTCACATCACATTCTCAACATGCTACAGAGTATCTTGGTTTTTCATTGTGCTTTTTATTGAAATCACAGGACTTTGGATAGGATTTCAAAGATCCACCTGCAGTTTATGGAAGATGTTCTATGGAAGTTTTTATTACCAAGAGGAACCCAAACTAAACATGGAAAGTTCATGTCTTAATGTTTGTACCACAGGAAAGCACATGCAACCCTTTTCCTCGGGGTCTTTTAGACCTGGCTTCTCCTCCCCACCTGCCTTGGCATAAACCACAGCACTGACACACAGTGGCAGAGAAGCAATCTGGAAAACAAACTCCTACGAGTGAAATGCTTATTTTAGCAGTATGATTACAATAGCAGAAGAGCATACAGTGGATTAGAAGGAAAACAGGAATAAAAACAGTAAGGCAAGATCAAGAACGGAGCTGAAGCCTGCTGCAGTGATAATGTAGTTGTTTTACAGGTGTGCTTGTCATTCAGACAAATAACAGACACCAGTCTGACTTCATTCACAGCCCCTGAGTAAACTCAGGGTTGTAGGTAGCTCCAGGTTTGGACAAGCCAGAATCTGGCCCTGAGCATTTCAGAAGAACCCTCTTGTATAGAAGGACTTCTGACAACACACCAGCCCTAAGGCAGATGCAGACCTGATGAGAACAACAAAGCAGAGAGCACGCAGCTCTTTGCCCCCTGTGCCCTCATCCACTGCCTAGTTCCTCCACCACTGAAGATGATGTGAGCTGTCAGTGCTGTGATGGAGGACCAGGGGAATGGAGCAGTGGAAAAGTGGAATCATCATGGCCTTTCTGGTAAATCCATGTGACAGTCCATCCCTTGGGTCCATACCATTTGATATTGTTGCCTATGGTAGTATCCACACTGTATTATCTGAATGCAGTCAGAAGGTCAGACTCATAACAAGCATCTAAATTACAAGTTTGGTCTATTGTCACCTCATTTTTATTACTTATTTTAACAAATGAACCTTAGATTTGTTAAGGATTTTTTTTAGACCTTATAGCTGTTAAGAAAAAACTGGAAATATAATGAGTGAAGCTTATGATTGCAGGAAATAAAAATATTGATTCAGAATTTAAAAATATTTAAAATTAAAAAAATGATGTGATATGCTTCAAAGGTATCTGAACCCCAGCCACTTTCTATATCTTCCCTCCATACTCGGTTTATTAATAGTGATCTGAAGGGTTTATGTTATTCTAACAGACCTCAGGATTTAGGGATCGTTTCCCCACCTGTTTCAGCTAATCGCATGGATTTACTACAGGTATAAGCTACTCAATTTCTTGCTATGGTACATAAACCATTTTATGCAGAGTCAAAAGTCATCCCTTACCTCTAAGCATCTTTCCTTATTGGGGGAGCTCACATAACAGAGGTTAATGCTTCCACAGCTCATAGTCTTAAAAAAAAAAAAAAAAAAAAAAAAAAAAAAAAA
>NC_048893.1:55275617-55343687 GCF_011077185.1 Oxyura jamaicensis | reverse complement strand
TAAAAAAAAAAAAAAAAAAAAAAAAAAAAAAAAAAAAACAGTTGCAGAGGCTTTCTGTCAAGGATTTTGGGGGTGACAGCTCGGCCTGCCCTTGTGCATAGCTGCATTACCTGCACACATTTCCCCCAGTGGGGTGCTGAGTCTCTCCACTCCCATGATCTTCCCCGCCTTGCCCTTCCAGCTGATCGTTTTCTGGATGAGCAGTTATTTTCCTCAACAGTGATCAACAGGCACCATCTAGTGGTGCCTAGAATACCCACTCTTTTCATTATCTTCATTTGTGAGACTTCAAGAGACTTCAAAAATGGAAGTGTTTCAGGGTGTATTACCAAACTCTAACTTGAAATGGTGGCTCTTTTTACCTTCCCTTATCACAGAATGGTTTGGGTTGGAAGGGATCTTACACACCATCTTGTTCCAACCCTCCTGCCATGGGGACACCTCCCACCAGCCCAGGTTGCCCCAAGCCCCATGCAGCCTGGCCCTGAACACCTCCAGGGATGGGGCATCCACAGCTTCTCTGGGCAGCCTGTGCCAGTGCCTCACCACCCTCTGAGTGAAGAATTTCCTCCTAACATCTAATCTAAATCTCCTCTCTTTTAGTTTAAAACCCATTGTCCTATCACTTCCTTTCTGAGTAAAAAATCGTTCTCTGTTTTTTTTTTTATGAGCCCTCTTTAAGTACTGAAAAGAACATTTTTCATGTACTTGTACCTACTCTCTATCCAAGCATGACAGGAGCTATAAATGAAAAAGACTATGAAAGATCTAAGATATTAGTACAAGTAGCATTATTAACTGATATTTTCTCTGTTTATGACATAGATGGAGTATTTCTTAGAATTCATACAAGACCAAAGCCACAAAGGACCCCAGTGCAAGTGATGGAACAAGGTTTCAATGAATAAAGCTAGCAAGTTGTGCTGGACTATGCCTTGAAGTAAAATGTTTAGATGTACATAGGTCTTTGCATTCCCAAACAATAACCTGTTCCTCAGATGAATAAACTACTTTGTTTTTTCCTGATACCCTTTTGTTTCACTTTCCATGTACCAAAGCTTATCATACAATGGCTGCTGGCAGAGCAACGAAGGAAATGGAACAAATGTACTTTTAGCACACCCGCACTTATTTCAATAGAAGTTTGCCAGGACTGCATTTAGCCTAGTACCCATATACAGAAATTACAGTGAGCTTTCTGATGTAGTCGTTATTAGATAACCCATGCTATTATCCCTAAGGGGCAGGGCAAACAGAGGAGAGAAACAAAGATGTTTTGAGACAATCTGCTTGGCTGTAGTGAGGTAAGAGGAAGTTGGCAAACTAGCTTGTTAGCTAGAGAAAGATGGTGGGCCCTGGGAAAGGCAGGATCATGGTAGTCAGCTTGGTGAGAAGCATTGATTAGAAGAAGCTGCAAAGAGGTTATTGGAGGGGCTTACTCCTGCCTTCTGGGACAGCAGAAGAAAGCCAGAAACCCCCCCTCAAGTCACACCACTGTTCAGTGTGCCAGGGCTCTCAGAGCTGTGCAGGGCTCCCCCCTCACACAGGCAACCTGTAGCAAACTCGTGTTGTCAGCAGAATCCCACTGGTGTGAAACTAGAAAGGGAGGAGTATCAGTCCTGGGAATAGATGACTACAGCAGACCTAACTGGGAGCATTCCAGGACGAACCACTACAGGTCAGAGTCTCTCTGAGCCCAGCACTGAGCGATCACTAACGCCTCCAGGAAAATGTATGTCATGCCCACATTTTTGACCTATAACCAATCATCCTGCACGTACACATGAAGTCATATCATCATGACTTTAATACAGGAGAAATTGAATCCATCCTGAACCACTCGGTATGTTGTGTTTGGCTATGCAGACTCCTCACCTGTGTGTCAGGTATCACCTAGAAAAGCAGCGGCTGATTTCTGAAGCGATCTGGCTATTTAGGAGAAATGAAATACATGACTTGTGTTGAGGGTGCTACTTGGCTCAGGTGAACTTCTGCATTTGCAAGACTCAGCAGAGGAAAAAAGGCAGATTTAGAAATGGAGCTGGTTGGGCACTTGATTTATACTGCACTTTCTAGCACATCAATCTTTTTTACAGAATTCATAGTCCAAAATTGCTTTCAGTGTATACATTAAGATAAACCAGAACTGGCCGGAAAAACCGGGCCTTCTGGGAACCAAAGGTAAAGATGGATTACTAAGTCCTCCTGGACTAGAGTAGAGGTAAGCTTTGGAGAAATTTCATCCTGTCAAAAATCTGCAGTGGAACTGGGCAAAAATACCCACCCTGTTTTGTACATGTGCCAGACAGTGATAGCTGTGCTTTGAAACACCGCAATGCAGACTTAAGCTCTATAGTCACACCCACATCCCTCCCTCCAAAAAATAAAATAAATAAATAAAAGAAGGAGAAGAAGGAAGGCAGGAAGGCAGGAAGGAAAGAAAAACCTGAAACCCAAACATGACATCCTTAGAGATGAAAATGCAGTACACACACAAATTTATCTTTTTTTTTTTAAGAAATTGCCTGTGCCTCATTTCTCTGCAGACAAGCAGGGATGATGCCGCCCTTTCAAGAGCTTTGGTCAGAAGCTGCCCATTGTTATGCCACCACAACCAGTTCTGGTTTTACACAACAAGTAAAAGACTGGCCACGTGCTGGCCATTGCTGTTCAGGGGTGATCTCTTTGTGCTCAGAGACAGACAAAGATCATGGTGCTCCATCATGCTGTTGCCCATCCACAACAAATGAACCTCATCCTAAATTATAGTGGGAAAAGGAGAGGAGGGGAAGGGAGAAGAGAGGAGGGGAGCTGAGGAGAAAATTGCAGTTATTTCCCTCTCTTTCTTTGCTATCTTTTTTCCTGCAGTTCCAGAGCAGTCAACACAACAGTCCCATTTGTTCCTTTGCATTTGTCTTTGCAGCTGCAGGTATTTTATATATAAGCTTTCTTAAGCAGAAGAAAAACATGTTCCTCCATAATTATGTAACCTTGCACAATACTGGATGACAGTAAAGGCTTGTTTACTTTTGGTGTTTTCATACCATCCAAGGACAATAATGGCCAGCTTTCAGTAATGCTTAAGCCAGAAGAAGAGTCAAGTGTTTTCTTGTAAGTGTTTGCCTCACAGCTCAGGGCCAAGCTGGTTTTGCTCATCTCCAAGTGTCCTCAGTCACTTTTCCCTTATCAGGGGTTTACTCTTTCGTGGCACTGATATTTTGTGTAGTTAGCTACCAGCACAGTTACTCTGACCCTCACTTTCTACACAAAGAAGAAAGCAGTTCCCCGAATGTTTATCCTGACACTCCAGGGGATATTTTCATTCTGCAGACATGTTTGTTTAAGGAATATAAATACGGTTGGATTTCCCTCATCTCTAAATGTGCCAGTGTTAAGAGTTGAGCCCAGCGACTGGGCCAAACTCGAGAGACAGGAGGAAGCCAGGCTATGGGGTGGGAACCTGTGCATGGCCTTGTGAGGCCCATACTAGGTATGGGCCTCACCTCAGCACTGGCAGGGATCACATCTGGACCATGGTGAGGGCGAGAGATCTTGTGCAGTACTGAGCTGTGGTCAAAAGCAGGGATGGTTCAGTAGGTCTGGGTGTCAGCAAGAATGTGAAGCTTTCCGTGGGGCTATTTATAAATGAAGATTAAAAAAAAGGGCAAAAAGGAAAAAAAAAAAAGAAGAAAAAAAGGAAGAAAATAATAATAATAATAATCCTTTAGGATGGGTGAAGAAAAATTCCAGGCTTGCCTCCCCTGCTTTTTTTTTTTTTTTTTTTTTTTTTTCTTTTCTTCCTGCAAAATGGTTTGAATAGTTGTGCTGCCTCTGTCCGGAACGCGTTCAGCCAGAGGCAGATACCCACCAAGGAAAACAGCAGCTTAAACAATTTGTTAGAGCTGAAAACAACAGACGACATTCAGATAAGAATGTCAAGAAACCTTAACTAGAGCTGCTACTTCCTGCACAGCCTATAATTAGATACCAGGGTAGTACCTTATACATACTTATGATACAAGCCAGAACACTTTTTGCCAATTTTTCTGTCTCTGCATTCCCATCTGTGCTCTTTGTTGTTGTTGCTTGCCAACTTTCTGATAAAGCAATATATCCGTGGCTGATATTAGCTAGGAACCATTGTGACAAATGTTCTCTACAAAACAAAATGCTATTAATTTTTTCTCCAAGTAAGTGCTGAGAACAGTAAAGTTTAATTTCCTGCCTCTCCACTTTCCTGACTTCCCTTGTTAACCTCAATTTATTTTTTCACCTCAGCCTATAAGAGAGCTTTACAAACCACGGTGTTATTTCAACACCTATTTTTTCATTCTGAGGCTCAGTTTGTGAAAACATCAAATTAGATATTCCACATTTAAACAAAAACAAAAACAACAAAAAAAGAAAAAAAAAAAAAAAAACAAGCAGAGACGCCCAAACACACCGTGAGAAGCTTGACTTCAGGTAGATATTTGTGGATATGACGGCCTACCAAAGCGTTCCTCAGACTCTTACATCTTAGTGACAATCATGGCTTTCTGAAGAAGTTGAGAGCTACAGCCAGTATTTAGGCACAGATCTTCAGTCCCACTCTTTAAATACTCTAAAGGATAGGCCCAGAAGTTCCATGTTGGCATAGGTGACTCCTGTGCACACTCTGATTTGCCCTTAGCACTGCATTCATGGTTAAGGGCAAAGGGAAACTGTGGCTAAAACATGCCTGTATCTATCCATCCTCAGATGGGATGCTGGCCTGAAAGCATGTTGAACAGTTCACACAAGAAGCAATCTATCACCAGGTTAACAAGAATAAAATGTCACTGAGACTCACAGACCATGTCTTGCGGAAGGCAGAGGGAGAGTGATGGTGACCAGGTGGGCTTGGGCACGTATCAGTCCTTGTTCCATGTTCATGCCAGCTTTGCCACATCCACACCTGAAGTTATTTAACTCTATCTGAGAAACAGGGACACGGCTCCACTGCCAAATGAAAACATTTGCCCAGCTCCAGTGATAACTTGGATTTTGTTACGATGGCCACAACACTTGAACTGCAGTGCAAGCATGTGCCTCCTGCTATGTCTGGTGACAGGGCACTGAAGCACACTCCATGACCTTGCCTCTGTGTGGCAAAATACTGGGTCTACCCTATCAAACAAACCAGGAGTGGATTTCATTTGCAGTCTAAGACCTCAATAAAAGATAAGTTCATTAGCTCAAGATACACTTAGAGAAAGCAGACAAGAGGTGAAGCCTTGAACTATATTTCCATTTCATTGTTAGCCTCTGCAAAGTCTTAAGCTATCTTTTCACCTCCTTGTTAGTCTCCTCGGCAAAAAATGGGTTGTTTCTTTAGATGATTTAATTTTCTAGACACAAAATACATCCTTCTGTTAACTACAGAAGTTCCCTGCCAGCCACATACATCTAACAAATTACTGCATCTGACCATATATGTAACCTTAGTTTCTATAAAAAATGGACAAAGCCAGAATTAGTGTCAAATTGAAGGCAGGTGCTCACAAAGTATTAAAGAAACAAAAAAGTTTCTCATTTGAGAGAAAAAATAATTTATTAGTTTCTACTACAAGCTTTAGTTGAATAGGCAATGACAGAGTTAGAAAGGTCTGCAAAGTTGACCTGTTATTTTCTACTGTCTCATATTAATGAACTTTACATGCATTAATAAAAGTTTCTTACTTTTCCTGGTATAGTCCTTATTGTATTTGCAGTTCTGCTTTCTCTATCCATTTCTTTCTTGTATCAGTTTCTCTTTTCCAGGATTAGGTTAGGTGAAGGACATGTGATATTGTTAATTATCACCTTTTAGTACTGCGACAGTAGCCAGGCCCTTCCTGGGAACATTTCCAACCTAGCCCCAACATCCTGTGTGCCTTAATGCTGAGGAGAGATTATAGGCATGTACGTAGCTGCAGCATGGTGCAGCTTCAGTTATTTCTGAGGGCTGATCCTGTGCAAATGCTGAAGGCAGGGATCACCCCGGCTCTCTACCTGCCTGCGGTGCTCCCACAGGGGTACTCTAGTGTGTCACTGCTCTGCCCCATTCACAGCCCCAGTTGCTACCCTGCTTTCTTGCACTAGGAGACCTAGCCACATTTTGCTATGGACATGACTTTCACTGCTTTAGCACAATGCCCCAGGGAATACTCACCAGGGCAGAATGCAAGGCTCATAAGCATGGAGGAAGCCCGTCATTAACTATAATTGTTAGGAGTGTTAATTCATGGCAGCCCCTGATGTGCAGGACTTTTACCTCCTCAAGAGCTGTACTGTAAAATCCACACATATCAAGAGAGTTGTGTTTTCTTGCCATATGACATTGGCATCAAAGGTGTCTACTCTCATTGCTGTGCTGCCTATACTCCATTGTGAGTTACAAGATTTTCCCTCCTTCAGGCATTTTTCTGTTCTTTTCCCCACTTTCCCACTCTTTCTGCAGATAGAAAACACTTTTTTTTTTTTTTTTTTAATGAGCACTTCATCACCTTCTACAACAGGAGAGAAGATCAGTGCTGGCAACGTTCCTCTATCCCACCCGCATCACTCTGAAAACTCATTATCAAATACAGCTTCCAGGGACGGATGCGTGCCCTTAGCTGTATGCTAACATGGAGATTTCACCAAATGGGTCTGTGCCAGGAGAAACAGTATCCCCTGCGAGATCTCACCAACGACTTGCATACATCCCTGAACATCCCTGCCTAGGGCATCACGATGCAGACATCTCCTTCTTGTGAGACCCCAGCCAGAGTACTGTGTTCAGCTCTGGGGCCCTGAAATAAGAAGGATGAGAACTGCAGTTCTCAAGGTCCCTCTTCTTGCCCTTTTTGAAAACGAATGACCTTGAATGGTCTTTCTGTCCTCAGGAACCTTGACCAGTTACCATGAGCTCTCATAGACATCGAGAGTGACCTCAAAATGGTATCAGCCAGCCTCCTCAGTGTTCATGTGTACATCTCATCCTGTATGATGGGCTTGTGTGGGTTCAGTTTGTTTAAATGTTCTCTAACCAGATCTTCTTCCATCTAGGGAAATATTCCTTACTCTAAGACTTTCTCGTGAGTCTCAAGGGCCTGGAATTCCCAAAAGTAAATCTTACAGTAAAGACTGAAGTGACCATTTGGTCAGGTGGATCCTTCCTCTTCCTAGTTGTCCTTAATCCTCAGAAAGAATCTCCTGGGTATGTGTAGTACCGTGGCAGTATGTCAGTTCTCCCAGTACAAAATAGAGGCAGCAACGTTTCTCACCTTCCCAGTGCAGCTACAAGAGAAGGGGCATGGTGTGAAGCACATGGACATAGGAGCAATGGCAGGCTTTGGGCCATGCATACAATGCAATAGAGGCTGACGTGTCTGCTGTGATGAAGCAGTCATGGTGCTGCCCTGTAGAGCCACTGGGTACGTCTGGAAAAAGTTCTGATGCCTCTTCCTGGCATGCTGTATCTGTGACATGGCTTTTGCTGGAGCACCATCGCCAGGCTCTGGGCATGATTATTTTGATGAATTACATTCACACATCACCTTTCTGCTGGAGTTTAATTGACATAAGGGAATAGAACAGACCATGGAAGAAGTCTGTGCTGTAGTGAGTCAAAGATATATGGAGCCTACTTACAAGCTCAGGTGAAAAACGGGAGAATAATAGCACCTATTTTGCAAGGTATTTGACTTATGGGCCTATAACTCTTAAGCTCTTGGCAAACATGCTCCAGCATGAGTTGGAAATATGAGAAATTTACTGCACACTAAGCACTCTCCCCCTGACGAAAGCAGGGGGGCTTCCCACTCTCTCTTTTTCCCCTTCCTGCCATTCATCACGAAGTGGAGAAAAGTCAGAAGCTCCGAAGCACACAGGTAGAAATATGATCCTGACACCAGATTTTACACCTTAATCTACCCCTTATTTCAGCAAAGGCTGCTTTACATTATCAGCCTATCCATCAGTCCAATTCACTTGATGGAGGAGGCAAAGAGCGGGAAGAGACAGGATGTCAGGAAAGGCATGTTCAGAAGTGCCAGGGAGGAGATTTTCATGAAGCCGTTTGAAACAGTGGAGCAGGGCCACTGCTGTTTGGAGGCTGAGGTGACACACACTCCTGTTATTCATGCTAGACCTAACCATAGGGCATGCAGCCCAGTGGCTTTTGATGCTGCTGAGGCTACCACTGGCCACTCGAAATGGCTTAAAGCTGTCCTGTGTGTCCCAGGGATGGTACCCAGCCAAGCTGTTGGGGTCTACAGAGGGGAAGGATCATGGCAAGGCAAAAGGAAGAATTTCTGTTCCTGGAGACAGCCGAGGAAGCTGATCTGAGAAAAACTCTGTGAAGGCATTTAGAGATGGAAACACTATAGATAGATGATATAGATATAAATACAGATGATGTAGATACCTCTTAAGAAATGGAAAACAGTGAAATTAAGATGTGAGGCCACAGAGGCCTCACGGAGGAACAGAATAAAAGGCAAGTGAGTATAGTCAGGGTGAAGACTGTAAGACTGTTTGTTCTGAACTCATCACGCATTTTGCCTGTGCAGAGCTGAAGGACTATACAGTTTCACTCTGCCCTTTTTTTTTTTTTTTTTTTTAATGCTTATTATTTCTTGCCTTGGAAGAAGAGGCCTTTACAGCTTGACAGAAGAAAAAGCAGTCTACTAGAAAACAAGTGAAGCATGAACTGTGATAAGAACAAGGGGAGATCTGTTTACCAGGCAGAATGAAAACATAAGTAATTAGCTTACCAACAAGCAGTGACTGCTCTATCAAAAGGAAACATGATGCACAGAAGACCTTTATTGATGGACACACTAGAAACTATTTCAAGGAGATTAAATTTAAACTCAACTAACAAGAAATTAATGATGCTCTGTTATTAGTACTTCAAACAGCTCTTACAGAAGACCTCACTTGTATAATCCAACTGTTTCCAGTCCATTTTATTATTTATAAAGTATTCATGTGGCCCTTTGCAGTGAACCCCAGGCTGACTGAGGGCTGTTACTTGTTAATGAGCATCCTGTTCAGACTTACTGCAGATGAAATGTGGCCTTAGGCCTCCAAGTGGCATGTACTGCTATTTCACATAGATTCAATGGGAAAGCCACAAATGCAATTCTGTGATCTTAAAAAGGACTTTTTTATCTATAAAAGAAGTGTAGATGAAGGTCAAAACACAGGTCAGGGTGTAGAAGATAGGGCTGTATCTTCTGATCTGCGGACATCCTGTGTGACTAAGCATGATCTCTGCATGTATTCATTTCAAAAGCTGAAATAATGGTAAAAGTTACTTACTTCAAAAGACTGCTGCTGTCATGCCTAATTTCAAAAAATGTTTATAGAACACTATCAAATTCTTGGGCAGAATACATCAGAGAAATGCAAAGTGTTGTTTATAATTACAGAGAAGGAAAACCTAAGTTAAAACATCAAGGCTGCAAATTCAAGCATTTGAAAGCTGGGAAATGCCAAAATTAAGGTCAGCAGTGAAATCTTAGTTTGTGTTCTTTGCATTACAAGGTACACTGTAATCATGACATGCTATTTCAGGAGAATATACAGCAGCTGCAGAGCAGATGTTCTCCCTCCATCAACATACACCTAGAAGGTTTATGGTGGAGACAGACTCCCCCGTGGGTTACAAGTGGAGTTGGCCCAATGCCTACTTAGCCCTGTAACCAAAAGCTTCCTATTGCCAAAAGATTAAGCATTTAAAGGTGCGCAATAAAAAAAAAAAAAAAGTTGAAAGTATGTATCCTAATGTATCTGTCACACCAAGGGAAAGCAACATGACATATGGTAGTGTTATTGATGGTGATTGGTAGTATATCGGTATTCTACTTTTTGTTAGAATTTAACTAAATCATTCTGGTGTTGCTTTTTGTTTTTGTTTTTTTTTTGTTTTTGTTTTTGTTTTTGTTTTTTTCCCAGTCATGTATCTGGTATCCCATAATGATGCCTCTCAATTTCTACATTTCTTATTTTGTTCCTCTCTCACTATTCCTTCTGATTGTCCTTCCTCCTTTTCCTCTGCTTTTTCCTCACACACACTTCTGGTTCTTCCTTAAAACCCACTATTACTCCTCTCTTTTCCTCACTTGCCTTTAATCTTACTGCGTCATCTTATGTCATCTCTTCTAGAGCCCCCATTATGCCCTTTCCCTTCCCCAGCCCTATGCCTTTAGATAAAAAACAATTTATCTTGCAAGAACTGTGGCAGAACATAAGCATCACTTTGACTATTAACTTGTTGGAATTTTCATTGGAATTGAGAAGAGATCCAAGGCAACAGAGAAAAAACAACAGGTATCAGAGGGTAGTTTTGCAGTGTATGCAAACTGAAAGGAGGCTGCCCCACAACTCTGCCTCTTCCTCCTCAGTGAGATTTCTGTGTGGAATCATACAGGAGAGAGCTGGGTTCTTAGAGAAGAAATATAACTCAAAGTTGAGTGTGTAGTGAGTAAACTTAACAATAAATATCAAAAGGAAATGAAATTTCAAACTGAGAAAAGGGTTAATGATAACTCTCTCACACCTGGGCAATGTTTTTTTGTTGTTGTTTGTTTTTTTTATATATCAATTAAGTTTGGGATAGATCTATTAGGTTTCATTGGAGTTACAACACTGTACCATACCAGAATCGTCCTACAGTATTCTAAATACTATTTCTCCTAACCCCCCCTTCAGCATGAAAGTGTCTGCCTAAAGGACAGAAGTCACATTTGCACGACCCAAATAACAGAATTCAAAGTGTGCTAATGATCCAAGCTGTTGCATCTGGCATTTTAAAAGGGCAATGCTAGGATCTGAGATTACAGGCACAAAGACAGATTTAAGCAAATCAAATTCTCAGAAATATTCCCACATAGGCCACTAACTTGAATTACAGTGTTTTTAGAGGTGACATTTAGCTCACTACAGCATTTTGAGCAAAAGGACATGGATTCCTCAGACAACTTTTTCTTTGGCTTCCCGAAACGATGTGCATTCCCAGGACTGAGGGACAGAGCCCAGTATGATAACTGAAGTGGAAACCTCAGTTAAAAACATTAAGTTTCCACACACAGAACTGGACTTTCTTTTTTTTTTTCTTTTTTTTTTTTTTTTTTTGGCACGTTGAAGACTGTTGATATTTTGCAGGCTGAGAAATTAGACTGGGTCAGAGATAAAACACTGGTTATATTGGCCCACCCACAGAATTATCCAAGAATAACAACTGCAGTTTAGATTCACAACCTGTCTTACCTGAATTCACTCAAGGCATAAAAATCACTAGAAAAATCACTAGAGAGCATTACAAAGCATATTTACTCTTCCAGACTTATATACCCTTCAGTTTTGCCCACTGCAAAGCTCTTCTCTTTTACTCCAAGCATGAGTAAAAATTCTGACAATTGTACCAGATTACCTGGCTATGCTATAATTTTCTTTGTGCTACCTGTACAGAGATGAATTAGTTCATTTGCTCATTCAGAACCTCAACTGACTCAGATTCCCCTGGAGCATTACCACAATAACCTCTGTAAGACATGCTTCAATCCCTGCTCAAAGTACCTGCTGTTTTCTGGTGTCTATAGATAAGCCAAACACCTTAGATGTAAATGATACAAATAGTTTGGGACACCCTAATCTGAAGAGATGTGCTGTCCCTGTGCCTCAATACATGGAGAAAGGACTCTGGTAGGTAGAAAGACCTGAACCCAATCCTCCTTTCTTTCTCAGAAGGAAGAAATTAAAACAAGGCCCAGCAAAGATGTCCCTGGACCTCATTACGCTCACAACTGATAACCTTGCTTCTTGACACGTGCCAACCCATCTTGAACCATGTTCTTCCCCAGTGCTCCTGCTTCTCACAAAGAAGACTTTGGGCTAGTCATACTCAAGACTTGACAAAACTTGAGCTTTCTTTGCCTTAAGAATGCAAGTAGAAGCAGTGCAAACTCCACTGGGTATCTTGTTCCAGAAATGCCCTCCTCATACTGGCACAGAACTCTCCTAGAATGACTGGTACAGGACTGCCATCCAATAGAAAGATGGACAGTTCTTGGAAAGGGCATCATGTCCTCTGAGTATCCTCCTATATCCCCTGAGTATAAGGGAAGTGGATGAAGTATTACGCCCCATACACTGTGGAGCATAATATTTCTGAAGTCTGAAGTTCATTTGGCCATCTTCATGTTCCTGACTGGGCTTCCCAAGTTACCGGTCACTTGAAAGAAAGCAGGCCCGTATTCCTGTTCCACATATGTTCAGTCCTTGGGTGTTTTGCTAGGAATGTCTCCTCATTAACCTTATATCCAGCTACAGTGAGCCAGTGACATATTGCTTAGCCTCCTTCAAGTATTTCCAAGGCATCCTCAGGGATTTCTCTCTACCTGATACAGACTTTCACCTCGTGTATGTTGCTAAACCTGTTGTAGCTGCTGTGAGGGATTCAGGAAGGTGACTGATATTTCCCAGGAGTCTCTAGTGGCAGAGCAGTGGCTGTAATTAATCACAATTTGTTTTTCCTCCTTCTCCCCCTCACTCAGCATGCAGGCAACAATGCGAATCATAGGTGGGTGGCCCTCTGTTCGAAGCAGTTGTCTTTGCTGAAGCCAAAAATGAAAACCAATCTCAAATGCAGAAGGAAACAGGCAGATAAAGTTTCAGGTTACAAATAAAATCATTAAAAAAATGAATCATTATACTCATGATTTCTCCAACAGAATTACTTTCTGCTCCCCAAGGAACAGATGTTTTCAGACTAGATTAGCATCATTTTATTGCTGACCCTTCAGAGTAAAGTTTCTGGGCAGCAGCTTTTCCAGTTCTACATGAGCTAACAACCCGTGTTTTTGTTGTTGTAGCTGAACGTTTTGAATACAAAATAACATAGATCAAACCACCGATTCCTGTTTGATGTTAGTCATCAGGGGTCTTCCACCTGATTTTCTGTACACCCATGTCACACAGGGAGCCATTGAAGAGAAGTGCTGGATTTGGGGAATTTGAGACTAAGGGCCATGTTCTTTGTTGCTGTTATGTCTCCAAGGACTAGCAGATTATGTCCAATGGAGATTGTCCCAAATACTCAGGGAAAGAGATCAACTGATCCTCTCTCTTCCTCATATTTTTGCTCAGCTGGCAGGAGCAGGATGCAAGCCACCAACCAGCAATATTATTACATTAAATCATGAATCATGGTAGGATCTACTCTGTGATATCAGTTTTGGAGTTTGCTCCACCATTGGAGCACCAGAATCAATGGCCACAAGAATATATTGTAGTAACAATTTGTCATCAGATTGTAACGTGATTGTAAATGCATCCTGATTTTGCTTAAAGCTAAGGGCAGGCACTAAGATATGTAGAAGATTATTCAAGGCTACTGCTGTGCCAGGAATGGAAGACAGATGCCTTTGTGTCCACGTTAGGGCTTTCTGCCTCCTTTTCTAGGTTTTTCCTTATGCCTGTCAGATGCCAGGAGCACCTTCTCCCAGCTCATTAAGATCAGTCCTTGTCCAGTAGTGCCTTCAGACCTTTTTCAGCTGTTCTTCAGCCCCTGCTCCTCTCCTGGGTTTTTGCTTCTTGTCCCAGTTTTGTAGGCTGCCAACCATCAAGGTGTATATTTTGGTGTGATTGCTATGCCTATTGCCACCAGCCCCCCTGGGAGCCGAGCACTGTTAATTATCAACAATGTCTGTTGTTTGCATTTGATAAGAAAGTAATGCATTTTCATGGCTACTCCCCTTCATACAATGTATGGTTACTCTGACAGTCAGAGGTGTCCACAAATATCACTGGGTAGATTTTGGAAGTCAAATCAAAGAAGGAAAGCCATAACCAGCAGTGCTTAGCTCAGTGTGTGAGCTGTTGTTACGGCAGGAAATAACTTCCAGCCAGACTTTCCTCTGTGCTCTTTCGTGACTTGATTGGCTCTAACAAAAATTCTTGTGCAACACATCAAGCAGCAGTATGGGCCAACTTCATGTAGAGACATGGTACCAGGTAAGGGAAGAAGAAAAACTCAGTCCCTGAGGCTAGTTTGGCTGTTGTTGCCCTATGAGATGGGGGAAACTCTTAAAAAAAGCCTCTCCATTTTCACACTGCACCCCCTGAAACTTGGTGTGTACTTCCCTTTACTCCTCTCCTGTTTGAGAGACCCATATTATCCTGGGAAGATACCAGCTCTCCAAGGGCAAGACTGCCAAATACAAGGTGTGTAATGAAAACTGGGAGAGCAATAAAGTCTCCTCTTAGGGCTTTTTTTGTTTTTGGTTTTGTTTTTGTTTTAATGCAATACCACTAAAAGCAATGGGTCTATGCCCAGCAGGGAATAGTGTACCAGAAACTTCAACAACAACAGAAAGAAAGTCACTGATCACTAACCAGCAAACTGAAAGCAAGTAAAAACAAAACAAAACAAAACAAAACAACAACAACAACAAAAAAAAACTGTTTCAGCTTCCTGACTCATTCCAAAAGGATCTTGCACTATTAATTCAGTATTTTAAACTGCAATAGTTAACATTTGCTAGCTAAGTCATTAGAAGCACACTAGGTAGCATTCCCACACAGTTGATAGCACAGTGCGCAAGAATATCCCTGGCACAAAGGCAAAAACATTTGTTCTGAGCTAGAGAATAGGAAGACAAGGCAAAAACTACACATACAGGAGGAAAAATCAGCGTTATGAAGTGTAAAACACAGAACAGTGTGGTTTCCCTGTTCAGTTGCCACCAGAAGACCAGGAAAGCAGGACCACCACTGGGCTCAGTGTCCTGCAGCAGGAAGGAAAGGTGTTGACAACCATAGGAAAGAAACCCTGCAAAGCCCTGAAATGCCCTGCACATCCAGTGGCACCCACCCAGAGTGCCAGCCAGCAGATGGCAATGCCAGCCCATGTACACACTCCTTCTCTTGCAAAGTGATCCATGTGGCCCCACTTGCCAGCCTGCATCCCCACAGTTCCAGAAAATGGTAAATTAAACAGGACATTTCCTGTCTGCAGCGTTGTGATGCTTGTGATCCTCTTGTTTTCACTGATATATCCCTGAACATCTCCCTGTGTCGTGGGGTGGGGAAACTGGGACCTGTCAGGTACCTGCCTGACCTTATCAGTGTAGGCACTTAAAAAAATATATTTACTTGTCAGGCCTGCAGCCCATGCAATTGACTTCCCTGAATCAATTGCTATGCACAATACTCCGAGTTCTTATCCACTGGCTCTGAGCTCTGAGGCAGGTAAACGATAAGCAGATTTGTGCAGCATGATTTCTCTGTATTTTTAAAGCATGCTTGGTTGAGCCTTTGGCACTGTGCAGCTTGACATCATTAATGCCTTCAGAGACGCCAAGCCGAACCGCAGCCTACAGCAACAGAGCCCTCGGCACAGGCGGGTGCTAACTTACCCAGTCAAGCTGCGGTCCTGTGTCATCCTGTTGGGATGTTGCCTCTCCCTTCACTTGCTTCTAGACGCAAAGCAGCCAAGTTTTGAACTGTTGCAAGAGATTTACTGCACTAAATGATACTAAAAAGCTGCCTGCCTATGGCCATAAACTTCAGTTCATGGCAATATACAACACAGGTTGTGTAGTGACAGTAGAGAACAGCTAGGAGAGATGAAGGCTGGTGTGCAGGAGAGCATGTGGAAGGTCGCGAGGGCACCTGGGCATGCTGGGCTTCTGGAAGGTTCTGGAACTGAAGTGCTCGCAGGGAGCAATTCGGGCAGTGGGCTCAGGCAGAGCAGGCCTGTGCTGGGTGGGTGGTTGCGGAGAAGCCTCTGCCCAGTATTTGCAGCTGCTTCCAGTGGTTCAAAGCAGCTTCTCCTTCTAGCTTTCACTGTAACCGTTGCTCTCTCTGCCTTATTTTCCTTCCCCAAATACATAATTTCATGTTGGCCTTCCTCCTGTTAGCCCGTTTTCTTCCCTTCCCCTCACACCAATCCCTTGTTCTCTCTCTTCTCTGAGACTGTTTTCACACCAGCCTCGCCTTTCTGAGCAGTCTTGTCTCCTCTCACCTCTTCCTTCCTCTCTGCAGCCTTACTGTCTCTTCTCACATCCTCCTCAGAGGCTTCAGGGTGCTGGACATGGGAAGGCCTCCATGGCAGCAAAGCAGAGGTGCAGGAGCCAATAGAAGTTGTTTAGGGTATTTGTCCCGGCTGTCCTCTGCAGCTACTGGCCAGATGGGGGGATGCTTCATAGGCTCAGCTGAACTGGGAGGGACCTCAGGAGGTCTCTGATCCAATCCTCTGCTGAAAGCAGAGTCACATCTCAGGTCAGACTGTGTTGTTCAGGAGTTAATCCAGTCAGCTATTCAAAACATCCAAGAATGGAGGCTACGTGGCCTCCCTGAGCCACAGCCTGACTGTACTCAGGTGGAAGAGCTGCTCCTTATATCCAACCTGAACATCACTTGTTTTAATTTACGGCCATTGCCTCTTGTCTTCCCAGCACGCCCTGCTGTGAAGAACCTTCCCTTTGCCACGCTGACCAAGCCCTGTTCCCATAGCTGCTCCAGACAGAGCAAGGGCTCCAGCCCCATGCAGCATCGGGGCCCTCCTCTGAGCTTGCTCCAGTTTATTGATGCCTTTCCTGCGCTGGGGGGCCCAAACTGCATGCATTATTACAGACATGTCCTCATGAGCACCAAGTAGAAAGGGCCAATCTGTTCCCTTGACCTTGTTGGCTCTGCTCCTGTTGATACAGCCCAGGAGGCTGCTGGTCATCCCTGCTGCCAGGCCCACTTCTGGCTTGTGCTCAGCTCACTGCCCACCAGGGCCCTCACGGCCTTTCCAGGCAGGCAGCCCCAGCCCGTGCTATGGCAATGGGCTCTTCCTTTCCAGCTGTAGCACTTGCCACCCATTACCATTGAATTTCATAAAGTTTCTGCTAATCCATGCCCTCAGCCTCTCCCAGTCCTGCTGGATGGCTGTACTGCCTTGCAGTGTGCTGACCTGCCCGGTCGCCATCACCAGCTTGGTGTCACCTGTAGACTTGTTGACCTTGTCACCTCCCTCCAAGTCACTGATAAAGGTGTTAAACAGTGGGGTGTCAGGAATAACGCCTGCCATATTCACTTGTTCCTGGCCTTCAGGGAAGCATGACCCATTTACCACTTCGTTGCACCAGCCTGTCAGTAGAGGATGGTACAAAGGAATGGGGACTTCCTACTCCCAGGTGCATGGAAAGGGTGCGGGAGAAATCCCTAGTCAATTTGCACCTTCTCTTTCCCCCCAGTCTCATCTGTACAATAAAGCAAAAGCTTTTCCTCCCTTTTTTATTTTTTATTTTTAGGGTTCCTTCACCTATGTCAAATATGGATTTTAATATAACTGAGGCACTTCAGCTGATTTTTTATGAGTTACTGACACATTGCTGTGCCAGTACCAACAAGCTGGTTAACTTCAACCCACTTCATATAACTCAGTTATAAAATGGTGCAAGTCCTCTTTCCTGCAACGCACAGTTGCAATGCATGGAGGCTGGACATTAGTGGGACAACAAGTACTACGGCCTTTGGTGCAGGGCATACAGCCACAACCTTCTCATCTTGATCCTGAACTCCACAGCTGGGATAGGAACGAAGGAACCTACAAAGGCCTCTCTTTCATCTGTGGAAACCAGCCACACAGTGTTGCCATCCCTGCAGCCAGCAGGCTGCTGCTCCCTAACTTGCCCTCAAAGGGAACCAGAAAACTTTGCAGGGCAGCTATGCCCCAAAAGATGGGATCCACTCACACGTCTTCTCACATAGTGTCACTACATGCACACATACAGCCCTACACCTTTGTCTTTTAGTCAATATTGAGCAAAGATGTGCCACAGACTGAAATATTTTCCTTTTCAATAACCAAATGTTCCAGTCCCCATGCTTTTAGCTCCGCAACAGCTTGTAAAGCAAAGTGCATTCAGTGCTGGAATCAGCAGTAAAATCCCATCTGATCATTCCCCTTTCCCCCCTACCCCCCCCCTCCCCAGAACAGCTGGGTTAAAAATCTTTGACTAACAAGTTTTCACTGCCATACTAATCACTTTTCTTAATCAAATCAATGAACCATCCAATTTAAATCTGTTTCTCATGAAACAAACATTTCACAAAGATTCAGGTGCAATAAATAACCACCAAACTTGAGACACTGAGCTTAAAGCAGCCCCTGGCGCACAGCTCCTGCCTCTCCTGACAGCCAGAGAGGTGACAGAGCCATCACCCAGCTTAGGGTTTGCTGTGAGTGAGGGCAGACAATCTGCCTTGTCTCTACCATGTTTTGCTGTAGCTCTCAGGAGTACATGTAGCAGTGCGGCAGAAGGACTTTTATAGGCTCCAGATGAAAATTAAACATCCTGTTGTTATTTTAAGTGGCATTTAAAATTAAGATCCTGTGCCTCACGCTTAACTGGAACGAGCAGAACTGGCAGATTGTTTCCATTGCTCAGAATAAATCTATCCTCTCTGCAGGGGGAACACAACAAAATTAAGCCTGACCATGCGTAGGCAGATAACCCCATAGCAAGGCAATTCCCTTTGGAGAGGAAAGCTCTCATCCAAGAATGACTTTGACGTATAGTACCAAACACCCCCGCTATGTTAGAAAGCAAAAGCTTGATGGCATTGTGTTAATGAATGCTGGCTAGTAAACCCTTGGTGTTTACTGGGTGGGCATATAGGTACAGAGATTTGTGCCTCTGCTCCTTAAGTAAGCCCCGGGAAACCGATGAGCCTCACTGAAATAAACTGAGATTTTGCATAGTCTTTGCAGGCCTGCAGCACCCAAGAGCAACAGTGTGCAAAAAATAATCTCTGTGAGGGCAGTAGCTCAGCCAGAACAAGGAGGAATTTGACACAGCAATTCTTCTCCCTGTGCTAGAAGTGTCCTGTGGTTTGCAGGCTTCCAACCTACCCAGACGAAAGCACGTGAAGAGTCACTGCATAAGGGAAAAATACAGAGAAGAAAAAGTGAAGAAAAGCTGAAGACTTTTTTAACCAGTTTTTAACCAGACTCAAACAAGAACTGAGCTCCAAGGGGGAATGTTACTTAAGGCTTGAGAATGAGCAGGGTGTATATATATATGTATATATAATATATATATTAATTAAAGAAATGCTATGAGTATGAAGTGGCATTTCTGATCCTTGAAAGCTGTTTGACAGAGCAGTGGAGCAGCCTTCTGAGCTGAGATGTTTTTTCCCATGCTCAAGTCATTTTGGAAGCAAGATGGGTGATAAATGTTAGTGGAGAATCTCATGTTCGCTTTCCTTTAGCTGAACCTCTGTGGACTGAGCTTTCTTGTGGAAGCCTCTGAAGGCATCCATGCAGAACCAGCTGGGTGATGCACAGGGAGACAGAAGAACAAAACTTCTTGAGCTGCATCGGATTTCTCAGTAAGAAATTGCTGGCAAGACTGAAGCATATAGGACATCTCCAGCCTTGGGCCAAAGGCTAACAAGTCTTGTGATCCAGCTGACATACAACATGTTATGGCTAAAGTCTACAGGAGACCACAACACATCTCCATCCCTGCCCCAAGACACAGCCACACCGAGCAACCAGCCAAGCGCTGTTAAAACACCTAACTTCACAAAGACAACTCCTAAAGCCCTTCCAGCTAATGCATGCCAGAAAGTAAGCACCCAGTTTATGTAAATAGGACATAAATCGAATAATTAGTTACAGGATATTAAGCTCACCAAGATGCAGTTACCAAGTTCACGAGGCAAACAACATTCTGGGTACTTGACAGATGTGTATGAGGAGAGGCTTACCTGTGAGTCCCCATATGTTGCTTTGTTCATTAAAGCTTCCTAATGGCTTACCCAGGTAACCACAATGGACAAGCCTGGGTTATCACAAAATAGAACCACAGAATATCTTGAGTTGGAAGAGCCAACTCCAATATCCTGAGTTGGAAGGGACCCCCGAGGATCATCGAGTCCAATAACATACCAACAAAGTGTAGCAGTAGTACAGGAGTCCTGATTTCTTTACAACCAAACAAAGTAAAGGTTTCCCATTTGCTGCAAATGTTGCTCAAGCTGAGCAGATACCAAGCAGGCACACGGGTGTGTACATGTGTTCTTCCAGCACTGTGAAAGGGTTTAATGAACTGGGGAAGGAACGAGGACTTGGGCTTCTTTGGGAGCAGCAGTGAGATTAGCAAGGTGGTAGCAAGGGGGTTGCTCCCAGAAAACAATAGGAAAGGGCTTTTCTGAGCAAGAAATACCCAGGTGTGCTCAAGTGAAAAAAGAATCCAAGGGCATGATAAAGGAAAGGTAACTGTATATGAACACCTCACACTTTTCTGTGCAGTTCAGGAAAGGGGAAAAATAGCTTCTAAAGAGTGTTGTTATGCCCTGAAGCAGAGGATGAATTGAACCCGTTATCCTTGTTCATCCTTTTCCCTGGTGGCCACTTCAAAATATTGGCTTTTGTTTAAAAAATGTGTACAGTACTTATAATTGCAAAATTAACCTTCAAAATCAAAACCCAGCATAAATGAAGAAGCTGTATCAGCAAAGAGCCTGGAACAGGAGCTCAGAGAGGTTGTTGCCATTCACCGCCTGAAGTTGCTAGCTCTGGAGCCAAACTGGGGTTCATTATCAGCAAAAAAAAACTCTTTCTCTTGTGTACAGAGGGTATTCGGCAACCAGCTGATGCTGCAGGTTTAACCAGTCAGTACTGGGGTTAGAATAACTGCCACCTCACTTGGGCTTTGCTCTGAAGAGATGCATGCTACCCTTTTATTTATGTTCAAATACAAAATTAAAAAGACTAAAGGTTTCAAAATCTTCCAGGACCTGGGCTATTGAATCAAAATTTTAGCATTCTAAATTCAATCTTGATTTTTCTTCCCCCACACCCTCGACACTAGGGAGAGAGACAATCTTCCTCTGTGATATTTCCATGGCTAAATCTATGGCAGAACTTCTGCTGGCATCCCAGTAACATCTGTCTATAGAGCTGGATAACATACCCCAAGGCAGCAAACACACCTACATCCCATGTCTGTCCATACCATCTGGTCACTGGCTAACTCTTTTACAGCAGCTCAAAGGAAAAGGTGGTTATAGGACAGTCACTGGGAATCACTCAAAGAGCCTGCAGGAATGATGGTGCAGAGCCTCATCAGTACTTCAGTCCTGGGAACTCAACTTGCCTCCTTTATATGAAACCTAGCTTCTGACCCCAGGGTAAGCATATTGTAATTTGCACTACTGCATCTGTCCTGGAGCATTAATATTTGACATAAATCCTAAAGGAAGCTCTCTTCTTTATTTCTGATTTGTCAGAGGTGGATGGGTAAGATAGGTTGTGGGTAATATGGAAATGGCATAGGCAGAGGATCCCTTCTGGGAGACTGATTATTGAAAATCAGCTGCTATTTACACAGTTAATACCATTCACTTCTTGCACCTGCTCAATCATTCATTTCCCAATGCAAGCCAGCTTTGCCCTGCTGCAAAGTCAGGGAATTTAAGGGAGTTACTCCTGCAGGTTTTTCTCTTTCTCTCCGATGACTGCAGAGTTCAGCTTATAAAACCCCCACTTGTATATTACCAGCCTTTCATCTTCCTTTCTTTGAATTCTATTTCTACCTATTTATATGTATATATACTTTTCCAAGTATTAATGCTTCTGGTAATGAATCCAGGGCTCTCTAAGTCTTTCTGGTCTCCGAGTCTGTTCCTGTGTGACAAAAAACTCATTTGAGTCTGTAATCATCTGAAGAAAGAGCAATTCAGCTAGCTTTTCAACTTACGCTAGTCTTTGCTCATATTCCGTTGAATCATTCAGAGAGGCTCTGTGCACTACATCTAGGGACAGCGTATTCTTTATGATGTCCCTCCAAATGCAAATTCTGTGCTGACACCCTTGACAAGAACACTCTTCAGAAGACGGTACTTTAAAAGCTCAGTTTTAAAACAAACAAACACAGACAAAGGATTATACAATTGACCCATCTTCCCACTCTTGCCCCCACCTCCTTTCTTGATAATGAAAGTCTTCTGCAGAGAAGCCTTGGGCCATTGCGTGGTGGGGAGGGAAGGAGGGAACTGCTTTCCTTTGGTTCCACTTATTAGTGCTACAAGATGTAGCACTGTAAGCACTGCAAGTGAAATTCTGGGAGGAGCAATTGCAGCTCTGAGCACCTGAAAAACTTAGCAGCTATCTATCAGCAATTAATAAAAAAGTGAAGGCTTTTTGTTTTTGCATATATATATATATATATTTCCTATTTTCAAGAGAAGGATTTGCATATATTGGAAAATCCATGCTTTCTCCTTGCATATTGCAATACCAACCTGTGGTCCAGGTTTCCTTCCATGGTGTTGGTGAGGTGCCGTTCCTTGTAGGGTCTCCATCTGCTTGGTGTCATACTTGAATATAAACTGAACAAACTTCCCCACATACCAAAGTCTCGCCTTTGATTACAGAAAGCCAACAGATGAAGAAGGTCAAGGTCACGTAAAGCAGATAACCAACCAGAGGATCACTTCTACGCAGATAAGAACTCACCTGTCTTCAGGGGGAACAGCCTTGTACTCATGTTTCCAACTGAACCAAAGTTGGAGAGGTAAACCAGATTAAAGACAGTGACAATGTTCATTAAAATATAATAACAGGCTTAAAGATGAAAGCTAAACAATACAGAAGCCTTTTTTTGTTTGTTTCCGTCCCAAAAAACAACAGCTGGTATACTCCTGAAACCACCACATGTTGAGTCAGACACTGGAAAGGAATTGAGAGGATTATTCCACAATTTTATTGCACAACTGAAAATTAAACTTTTTTTCTCTCTCTTTTTTTTCAATATTTACAAGCCATTTATTTTGCACACGTGATCTAAACAGCATTTCCCCCGATAAAATTGTCACCTAGAAAACTTACACACAGACTGAAGCATACATGTAAAGTGGTTTGCGTTAAACGCGAATTGCCTCAGTCTAACCCTGGAGGGGGAGAGGCGCTTGGGAGATGGGGCAGCAGAAGGAAAGAAGACAGTCTTCTTTTTTCTGTCCTGAAATGTTAGTTAAGGATCTTTCCCTGACTTGGGGAAAGAAACAAAAGGTTTCGGTATTTGTTCAAGAAGAATGCCAGCCAGTCAGGTAATGTACTGACAGGGTGGTGATGTGAAGATTCGAACCCTTCAGCGCTACAAGCCTCGCAAAGAAGTGACAAGCCTCATTTCATGCATGGTTCACCTTAAAGGTCACAACAGCCCAGTTTTCCCCTGGAGAATGTAAAATCACCTCGGTCACGACAGACAAGGAGTGAGGTTTGAGTCTTAAGAAGAAACACACTTGGGAGGGTGGATTTATTTATTTATTTATTTAATCTTTCTCATATATTCCCTACCTGCACTTCTGGAAAAGCGTTGGCTGACACGCTGCAGAAGCTGCTGCTGCTTCCAGTAATACGGTGCAACAAACATTGCACAACCAGCCCAGCAATGCTGTGGGTAATACTTTAACCATCATTATGAAGCTCGCAGCTTTGTGCTGAAAATGAGTGTTTTCTTGGCTGTCAGCGCGAGGTGCCTGTCACAACGCATATCACAGCTCCCGGAGTCCGCGAATCGCTCCCCTCCCAGGGCTGATCCACCCACACGTTTTCCATCACATAGATTGTTGTTTTCAGGTTTGTCAGCTAATATTGAGTTTGCAGCCTTGTAGCACTTACTGCTCAGTTTCCAGGGGATTTTGACACCTGCAATCATAAAGGAGTAGGTGGCAGCTCTAAAACTGATGCTTACTGGCCCAGATTTGTCCCATGTTACTTCAGGCAGGTACACTCCAGAGGGACCTGCACAGGGAACCGTCAGCACTGCAACCTTTTCTACTAGTCAGAGAGCAGAGGGGTGATTTAGGGCTTAGGAGATAACAAAAGCTGTCTGCAGATGTCCTGCTCACTCCGTTGCCTACCAAAGGAAGCTAAGAGGACCAGCTCCCACAGCCTGGGTCTCTGACAGCTGCCAAGTTGCATAGGATGAATCTGGGCCTGAATTCTTCAAGCTGGGCACCTAAAAACATAGAGTTTCTGGTATTACAAGGAACATTTGGTATTTAGATCACTTTAGTGCTACTGTTCTTCAAGTGTTGGGCCTTTTTCTGCTGCAGAGTGGAGAAGCAGAACAAACGATGCCAACACGATCTGTAGTGGATTTGGTGTGAAAAGGAGTGCTTATGGACTTGTTATGTGGGTTGGTGCTTGTCTATTGCCAGGTGTGCTACTGGGAGATGGCTTTGTGAAAGTCAATTCAACTACAGGAAAAGCAAAACCTGAGACCAAATGACCTATGTCAACTCTTCTAAAGCCTTTGCATCTTCCAGAGCCACATAGTCACCAGCACCATCCTACCCACAATGGAGAAATGTTTTTTTCTATGTAATAGTCATACACGGACTTCAACATCATGGGAAGTGCCCATCCTATCTTTAAAATACCTGCCAACACCTACCTAAGGCTGAGGTAAATGTGGATTGGGGGGTCCAGGATACTGAGAATGCAGGCAAAGAGTAGAAAACCCTGTAATGGCCTTGTTGAAGAAGGCTCCTGAAATTGAGTCCTAAAGAAATTGTAGCAAATTTGTAAACTGTAGAAACTTGTGCAAAATTTTTGTACGTGCTGCTGATTTCAACCCCATTGGATAACTCACAGTGATTTCTCAAAAACAAACAAACAAACAAAAAAACAACACCAAAAACATTTTTTTTCTGGAAGATACACAGGTTTAGGGTACAGAAAAGTTGAACAATAACAATATATTAGAAATAAAGCAAGAAACAGTGATTCCATTCCTACACCTTCAAACCCCTGAATTTCCTCTTAGGCTGAGACTTAAAGATTAAAATTAGAAAAAAAATGATTAGAAGAGTAAATTTGTGTGGAGGCCCAGGTGCCATGCCATGGTGTATTGATCTTGCTTTAGTAATTAACTCACCCAGTGGGACAGCACAAGCCAGTGGTCTTTCATACTTAAAAGAACAGGCTCTGTTAAGATAGAAATAAACCCTGTGATAGCACAAAGCAAAGAACAATCCTCCTAGGCTACAGGAAAGGCCTAGTGATTAGTACTTCCCAACAGCTACTCTTCTTTGCCTCAGAACAAGCTGTAATACTTGTTAACCTGACTGATGCAGAAGAAAGCTCTATCAACCTGAGAAAATTAAAACAAATAAACAGAACAAAACAAAAAAAAAACACAACTTTTGCAAACTATTTGTATCACTTATGAAAATGGAAATGAAACTAACAAAAATTATGATAAAATATTCAGGTCCTGGGCAGTCCTATTCAGGGATTTGTTTTCATCACATGCACTTGTTTTTCTCTAGTAAGTGCAAACAGAAAGAAGACAGTGACTGTATTTTCTGCTTTGATGACAGAATAGGGCAGCTTAACCTGGTTAACCCTTTGGGTCTTACAGAAGTCATTGCTTTTGGATTACTTTTGCTCTACTTTGAATAAACCCTAACAGCGAAAAGTGAAAGATGTAAACTCTCCATGAGCCATGGATAATATAATAATTATCCACAGCTGATTTGGTCATATGAATAATTATGGCAATACTCATTGATGTTATGGACAGAAAGTATCATTTCACTCATCTGTCTATTCTCTTATCAGCACAGCAGAAGCTTCCTGCCCAGCCTGAATGCTGCATCTCAAGCCAAGTGGATTAATTGCCGCTAATATAATTAATAAACACTGGGCGAGGTATTGAGGGAAAATGCACACATCTCTTGTTGTCATTCTGGACTAGCAGACCACCAAGCCCCATCTCTACCTAACCCCAAGGGGCATCTGTCATTCCTGCGAGCACCTATCTAAAATTCAGAAAAGCTCTGCAAAGTCTATTGGAATAATAGATTTAATACTGCCCTCACTACCGCCCTCTCAGAAAACTCAAAGCAGATGGCAGGGGTGTCCTCCCTGCTGCTGGTGGTTAGTTCCGACTGGATGAACAGTTCAGAGATCAGTCAGCATTGGATCCTTTTTCCTTTCCTTATAGCTTCGATGGAGAGCGTTGCTTGAACAACAGATCCACAGGCAGATCAAAAGAAGAAATTCTAAAAACCTTTTTAATGCCAGCTTTGCCCCAGCCGTTGACCCTAGTGCTGACTTAAGGTGCAGACAATTTTACAGAGGCTGGATAATCAGACTCCTGCTGTTACCAAGCTGCCATTATCCTTTAATTTTATTATTGTTATTATTATTATTTTCACTAGGAGCAATGTGGCAATCCAAGGATTTGAATGAAATTAAAAATTTTTGAGTTGAGAATGGTTTAATTTAAGTGCAGACTTCCATGAATTTTACAGTCCATAGAATTTACTACATCTGGGCCACAGCGGACAGCATTTGGTAAGAAATGCCACAAATGACCTTAGTGCAAACCACGGATCCTACAAACAACCTTTCTTAGGGACTCCAGAATGCTTTTGCCTTCCTTATTCTTCTGGAAATTTGACTACATGAAATTTAACATCCCCCCTGAATTAGTTACTCCATCTCCGTACTGCTTTAATGACAAACTGTGCTTTCAGAGTGCTCCCAGAGAGGGGGCAGACATGCTGGGGCCTTGGGCAGAGCTGGGACTCATCACTCTGATACGTTCAACAGTTAGCATTCTTAGCTTAGGGCTGAGTGCTACACGGCCGTAGAGTGTGTAATTTCCATCAGCTCCGTAGGATCCCTCCACACTAGAAAAGCCCATAGAACAGAACTGCAGACATTATGCTCAGAAAGCCTGAGGCCATGGGGGATAATTGATTTTCCTAAATCATAGTTTAAACCTATCATTTGGAAAAAAAAAAAAAAAGAATAAAAAAAGTCTGTCTCTGCTCAAAATCAAGGCAGCTATCATACTATGAGAAGCTCAATGAGAGCAAAAGTAAAAAAGAAATATCACCCAGCTGTCTAATTCCCTGAGTACCACCCACTCTGTGCATAGCATGAAAGAGAAGTCCTCTAAAGCACCAGCTAATGATCCTGTAGGGACTATGTCCTAATCTGTGTGTATCAGGGGAGAGAATGAAGGTGTATGAGCCACGAACCAGTTCCACCAGCAACTTGAATTTTCAGATACAGTACCTTTCACTTGACTGATTTTGCAGCCTTAGCAGGAATCATGAGATATAATGGCTAATTTGGACAATGCACGTGTCCACTGTTTGAGAATTATATTGCTGTAATACTGAAGGATGGACTTTTCTTGGCTTGAATTGCTTGGCCTTGTGTTTGGAGACCTCTTCTTGAACATATTCTGTGAGGGTGGTGTCTTACTTATCTGATCAGAGAATTAGCCCCAAGTCAGAACTATTTCTTTTGGATTGAAATCTTGCGTCTCATGGCAATGGAGCATGAAGCTCAAATGAAGCCTTTGTCACCTGCACAGTGACTTCCCATGAACAGATGTTGCAGAGGTTTAGGACATTTTAATGCTACTGAAACAGTAAGCCGCTGGGAGACAGGAGCACTTCTCATCCTCAGAGGGGAAACTATAGCACAGAATGACAGAAAGGATACTAAGCTCTTAGCCTGGCTTTCAGACTTTTTGCTTCCTGACACCATCAATAAGCTAACATTTCCATTACGGTAACTATTAACATGTCTGGACAAATAAATCTATACGATCCATCACACGAACAAATATTTGGCTGTCTTTCTAACTCCCAGATTCTTTTTTCAACTGATCATTGCAGTGCAAGCAACCCCCAAATCCCCAGTATTCGTAAGAGGAATACATTCCAGCCAACTGATGTGTAGGCTAGCTTCTTTGGAAATTCTTGAGGACTTTATGTCTTCTTTGGGGAATGTCTAAATACTGATGAAAGCAAGTTCCTATAAAAGCAAGGTATTTCTCGATCCAGATTTGTATTTTTCTTGATCCCTAACTTGCTGTGCACAGCCAGCAGCTTTTCCAAACTTGAAATTTATATTATAAACAAAAATAACAGTCTTCAAACAATCCCCATTTCATCAAAGTGTTTGGACGTAAGCATACATTCTAGATATACATTCTGAAGTATTACTGTAAAGATTACTTCATTTACCTATTGATGCTTCTGCATTTTCAACACTGAAGTGGGGACACTAGGTTACGGGCTGTCATTCTCAAAGAGTGGCTTTGTCCCAATCTTACTCACGGGAGTTGCAGAAACTTGGCTGCTTCCTTTTCCTAGAATTGAATTAGTTTTTGAGCTAACAAAGATGCATTCTTTTTTTGCACTCCTCCCATCTAATATTTTAGACCTTGTTGAAGTTCATAAATAATGATGCTCACCCTGCTTGCTGAGCTTGCTGTGTTCTGCTGCTGCACTGAAACCTGAGGAACACCCATACAATATCTGGCAGCGCAGCAAGGAATCTCTTGGGCAGTGCCTAAGAGTAATAATATCTCCGCTGATTTGCCAGGGCTCCCTGTGCTGGTGGTCATTAATCTTTCTCAGCCAAAAATGGATGGGGCTATTAGGCGCGCTGGAGTAATGGGGGAAACTGGCAAGACACAGGAGAAAATGCATTATCTTCTGGATAGAATTGCATGTAAAAATAAGAGCATTAAAAATGTATTTTTCATATTTAATTGGGTGATGTACGATTATGCCTACCAGAAAATACCGTGCAATGTGTTTTGCGCAGGGCATTTATAAAACTGTTCAGCTGTGCTAGGGCCTTATTTTCCCCTGCGGACAGAGATAGTAGCTAAAGTCCTGACAAAGTTTTTGTGCTTTTTCTTCTAACACTGGGCTTATTCTGCTGCAGTAGCTACTGCAAATAACCCTACAAAGTGCCTCCACTTGTCGCAGTATAAGGAAAATGCAGTTTATGATTTACATACAAACCACATGAAGCCTACCAGGTAAAAATTCAGCACTTTAGAAATAATGTGATCACACCGGATTTTCAGTCTAACAAAAGCGGTGGAACCACAGGTCCATTGCTAATTCCTTTCTGTCGCTGAATCCAAGATGATGATTACAAATAGAATAAAATTCACAAAGACGATATGGAACCAGATTGCTCACACAGGAAACTAGCAAGGCTGGAAGGAATTACTGAAAGTAGGACTTGGAAAAAAAATCTGATTGATACTAAGGACTATTCAGAATACACAAAGACATTTTAAAATGACAGATGGCAAATGGAAGATGTCCCTTAGCCAGAAAATGCTAGGATGGAAATTACAGCCAAACATTTGAAGATATATGCTGTGACAACAGAGAGAAATCATGGAAACATATCAGGGGGTTATAATAAGGCATTAAAAAAGGTAAGAGTTATGGCCAAAACTTTAACTACAGAGCCTGTTACATCAAAGGGAGAAGCATGAAAACAGAAAAAGGAGGATTGGGTGCCAGCCAGGCAGCAGATTATTATTTGAAACAGTAATTATGTCTGAAACACAGCGGGATGTCAGAAGGTGCTGGGAAATACAGAGTTCAGACTTTGGTGCTGGAAGGGGCTTACAGGGATGAAAAGATTCTAGGGACTTGAGTTTTGGAGCAGAGGGGAAAAGGGAGACACGGGACAGAATGTGTCAAGATAATACCCCCAGTTAGAAGAACACGAAAATTCTGTAAGATTTTATGACTGATCCCTTGTCTAGGAGAAAGTTAGCATTTAGGAAGAGTTAGGAGGAAACTTCTTCAAAACACTACCCCCTAAAACCTAGTAGGGTGATATTTGATATTATATACAAAGACTAAGAACAAATCAAAACAAAACAAACCTTTTTTTTTTTCTTTAAAGAATCAATGGTCCTAAATAAAATGAAAAAAAAAAAAAAAGGCAACTACTCTAAAGATTAAAAATGAAAGGTCTTAAAAATAGCAATGGAATGTGGTATTCCCTTAGATAAATGAAAGATAAGGAAATGCTCGTATGACTGAACTGGAGATTTTTGAAGTTATTCAGACCAAATAGAGAACCTTCAGAGAATGGAAATCAAAATTTGGTAAAGCTGAAAGGAAGGTATGTAATAGTTAAGATGGAGTTTGAGCAAGCAAAGAAGGAATTTGAAGAGCAAATAGTAGGAAGTTAAAACAGAAAATGCATGTTTGCTCAGTACACCAAAAGCAGAAAACTGGAGAGAACCAGTAGGCCACCCCAAACAATAAGTAGAGGGAACAATTAAAGACAATAAGGACATTGACAAGAATCTAAATGATTTATTTGCATCAGTCTTCACCAGAGATGGTGTTTGAATGGTATCGAAATGAGAGACTCACACTTTCCAAATAACAAAGATAAGGAGAGGTCATAGACTGAAGACTTGAGAGAAAAGCTATTGGAACAAATCAATAAATCAAAGGCATTAAGTCACCAGATTTATCTGACATTTCTTGAAGACTTCAGGAGAAATCTGAGAACTAAGTAACAAAATTCCTAGCAAATACCTGTTACAGCGGAGGACTAGCAAATAGTCAGTGTTGTAACTGTGTTGGGGATTTTTGTTGTTTTTTTTCACAGTGTTGGAGGAGCCCTGACAGTTAAAGACAGGTAAGTAGACCTAATCTGCTACCACATGAGTTAGCTGAAATGTGTTAAAAAAAAAAAAAAAAAAAGTTCCACATCTCTCAAATTAAAGCACACACAAACATGACGTGGCAGACACAAGTCAGCACCATGTCCCTAAGGAAAAAAAAAAAAGGGCTCTTTGAACCTACTATTGATCTTTGAGATGGTTACACCAGACTGCAAATCTAAGCCTATCCAAGAGCTCCCACAACTTGCTGCACAAAGAGGCAAGGTGCAAATGATTACCTCCCAGCTCCCCCACCTGCATCTCAGGACCTCTGGTGAAAATGAGAAAATAATGTTGACACTGATAATGGCACACACAAACTATGTACAAGTCCACGCTACAGGTTATGCAGTTGCAGGCAACCCAGTCCATCCTTGGGCAACGTTGTTAAGCCAAGAAGAAATGTACACCTGGAAATGAGTTTTCAATGTATATGAAACATACCGATGGCCCCACTGAAACTCAGATGGGAGATTTTATGTAGGCACAACAAATGTTCAGCCCCTCCTAGGATCAGCTTTTGATAACTTTTTGCACATTAGCTAATCATCATGGCTCTGTGCTGCAGGGTTCTCATTCTCAGTATGCACAGTGACCTGGGCCCTTAACGGTGAGTAATACGGGACTTGGTGAGTTAAGATTTTGTTGTGTGGTTGTTTTTGTTTGTTTGTTTGTTTGTTTGTTTTTTAAATATATCATAGCCAGGACTGACTGAGCACTCATTTCACGTCTTCCCAGCTCTTCCAAGGTTTCTATGTAAATCTTTACATAAAGCCATTAAAGAAAAGCACTTTGGAAAATTATGCATTCATGTATTCTTACGCAGCCAACACTCCCAGGGGAAAAAGCAGTAATTGCACATAGCCTCCTGCCCCTTTTTATTTCTTGTCAAAGATGTTGCCTTTTTTGGCTTTTCTTGTATATGCACAGCATGATGAACTGATATTTGTAGTTTAAATGTCTGGTTTAACAGCGTGGTTTCCACTGTAACAAAAAGCTCTCACGAAATGTCAGGTTAGAAATAAAACCATGCTCTAGAGGGATGAGGTGGGGAAGAAAGTAGAAGGTCCAGTGGCTGAAAAACAAAATGGAACAAAGTGAGCGGAACACAATGTGGACCCATTTTCCAGTTCAGGCAGTGGTATTGGTACATGTGGTTGTACAGGGATCTGGGGAAAGGAGAGAGACACATTTCTCACTGAATCATTTCCGCTTTCTCTATTAACATTGCAACAGAAATTACAAATAGCCCTGCAAGGGGTAGTGCAGTAAACCTCAGCTCCTCATCCAATGTAAACACAACATTAATACTGAAAGATAAAGAAAACTGTAAAAAGTCCAGTGTCTTGTTTTCTGTGTTTTGCTTGTTAAGTTTCCTGTCCACCCTCCAGAATATTCCTGTGTGTATCGAAGTTGTGAACTCGACCAGCCCACAATCAAGCAAACAATCACACTCAGATTCCCAACATAAACTTTTCTCCCTCGAATGGGGAGTTTATTCCTAACAGTTCTGCTCCTTTTATTTATAAACTCCTTTAACGAAGTAGTTCTGAGACCTTGTAGCAGGCAGCAGGAGAGCACCCAGGCTACGAGTTGTTGCGCTTATATTCCCTGTTCAGCAAAGAAGTTCACTTAAAGCCCAAGGCCCAGTGCCTTCACGGATGGGCATGCACTGAAATGAGTCTATGAATCAATATCCCCCCGCACAACATGCCTTCTAGGCAAAATCCAACTCTTGCCTAAAAAAGATAAAGAGTTACAACCAGGCCCTTTATTTTATGAGACACATATGAACAAGTTGCTCTGGTGAAAACAGACCTTACACTGACAGGTTTTGTTCACTTTTGGGCAGAGCTACTGATCTTCTTTACTGGACCACCAGAACTGAAGATGGGAAAGAAACACAATGGAGACATTTCCTTGGCAAGGAAAGAAACAGCATTTAGGACTGGGGAAGAGGCAGGGCAGGGCATAAGGGATTTTCCTGATAAAACGTAACTAATTTGAGCATAAAAGACCAACTGATACCATGTACACACCTAAACCTGTAACACACCTTCTCTGGAGTGCAGTATTGTACAAGTGTCCCCTTCATTTTCAAGGCTAATTAAGACCTTTGGCTCATCCTGCATTTACAAGGTCATCCATGTTAAGAGGGCCACTGTGAACGTTCACAGGTGAAAGTTCCCTTTCAGAGTAGTGCAGATTTGAAATTCACAGGACAGCGACCCGAAGATCTTCCTTTACAGATAAAAAGCATGTCAAATTATTAAATAGCAACATGAAATCCTATATTCTGAAGGTCTGTCTTTGCTCTGCAGTTAAGAGAACAGAGTGCATTCCCAGCCCATGCCCAGTCCCCACCTCTTGCAGTACAGCGGGCGCGTAGCCGGCCCCTCTTGTTGACACCTCATGAATGCTAAAGCTGAAAGGCCTGGGACATTTGGGGAAGGGGCTGATGAGCACAGTCTGAAGACATGTCACTTCAAATTTCTACTGTTAGAACTGCCAGGTACGATATAAAAACAGAAAGTAATTCTCAGTTCGAAGTTTGAAGACCGGGCCTCAAACGTTGAGTGGCTCCTCCCTTCAGTGTCTCTGTTTCCTCTAAACGGGCTCTGCTGTGCTAGCTGTTGTTCTCTGCCGTGAGATATTTGAGAGCTGCAAAGCCATAGTGACGTGACATGTCCTGCTGGAACTCCTCCTTCAGGGTCTTGAGACAGATGCGGTATTGCTTGTTGGAGCGAAACTTGGTGATGTCGAAGCTGGGGGCATGCGGCATGTGGATCATGTAGGCGTTGGGCAGCACCGTGAACTCATACTCCTGGGGGAGAAAGACACCAGCTGTGAGGGGTGTTCCTGAGCCCTCTTGCAATGCACCTCTCTCATGCCTCCACAGCTGAACACATTCTGTCATGCAACAGTTCACTGTAGGTCTCAAGAACAACTAACCCATACAACTATGCCAAATAAACCTTCTTTCTTCACGCTGCACTTTATCGTGTTTATGAGGGACCTACCTTGTCTTTGAAATTGTTATACTCGATATAAACCAAATAACAGAGAAATGATGCTAAAGACGTTCCTGACGTCATGTCTGCAGCACAGATGTTGCAGTAGTGTGCTTGCAACCAACTGTGAATGCACACAGCATGAGTTTCAACTGTGCCTGCAAAAGCTTGCTTTTCTGCCTGTAATTTATCTTTCTTGGGATGCTGGAGTAAGCAATATTTAAAAAGGGACACCTTGCACTATCTATGTCGCTTTGCCTGTATACTAAGATACTTACAGCAACAAAACCGTCCCAGACTATTTATAAACTTGAAGTAGTGGGAGAATAAGGTGTCTTTTATAGGCTGGGTGCGAGAATGGACCTGCTAATTTCATACACTTTGAGAAGATTTTACACAAATTAACTTCTTCACAAAGTATGAGATATTGTGCTAATTCCTCTGCTCCAGTTATTAAGAAGGCTTTTGACATTTTTTGTTGCTAAAAACTATGGTTCATCCATGTTTCAATTACTCTTTTAGATTTGCTCCATTTTTGTAATTAAATATATGATTGATCATGTGGGGCAAAACTAGATAAAAAGCGCTTCTTAGAAAAGTTGGGAATGCACAAGTGTAGGACGTGCAAGAATGTGGCATGTGGTCCCACACAGGATGTGCAAGAATGTATGTGGTCCCACAAAAATCTGGACAGGAAAGGGATGTGAACCTCAGTATTCTGTAGCCAACTGAAGTACCCTATCAGCTGAGGCTATGCTAGCTATTTTTTTCTTTTTAAATTTCAAAATGTCTGAGTTTGTATGGGATGCAAATGACGAGCCACTTCAAAGCCTCCACAAGCACACTGGCTACTATTCATACCCAATTTCTACGTACAACTGTTTTTGCAATGCCTTATTAACCATCTCTGTGTAAGACGGTGAACAGCCACAGAGCTTCTTCAGAGCATGCTGGCTTTAAAAGAAGTGGAGCTGAAATCCTCCTTGTTTGCAGACTCCAGTCCTATGTAGATTTAGGAGTCTGTGCTGGGACACGGATTACCTGCAGCGCAGAGGCAGAGTATTCCAAAATATTTTGTTAGGGAAAGAGATTTATGGGAGAGAACACACTTGAGCTAATAAACACTAGGATTTTCACCTACAGATATTTCTTCACCTAACAAACTACAATCTATGAGAAGAGACTGAAAACTGCTGGATTATGATGCTACCAGAAACCAAGTGTTTGAGCAACACAGCCCCATTTGAAGGTACAGAAGCTGCAGTGTTGTCCCAGAGACACTTATGGAACACTAGCATCTGTTGGACAGCTAGGTGCAGATGCAGCTGTGTGGTTCCTCCTTTCTCATTATGGGAGAGCCTGTTCCCTGCCAAACAGTGCTCCAGAGGTAAATCTTTGTGCCAAATAGCAATGATTTCATACATGGGAACGAGCCCCTGTGAGCTTCTGTTTGGGATGACAAGTGTACAGGAAGAGCAAAATATTCTGATGCTCACAGGCAGAACTCATTTAGCTGGAAGAGACTTGGAACTAATGGGGAATCAAACACAACAACAAAGGCTGCCATGATAGAATGAGGATAGCTGATGAACAACCAACTACATAACTTCTCTGCAGGACCTTAACATTAAGGGCTGAATCTGCAGAGGAAGAAAAATCCCCCTTACACAATCTCTTCTCTTTTGCATTTCTTTTTCTGTTTGCATCTCAAGTCTGCCATCCTGCAGGTCAAAGACTTTCTATGCTCTGCAGCGTAAATGGTCCGCAGAGCAGTGCTCCCATCCCTGAAAGGCCTTCAGCCACATAAAAGTATTCCAAAAACATAAGCCCCTTTGAAAGATGCTGGGCTGGGGCCCTGGAAAGAGAGATGCTCACTGTCTAATTCCACAATCACTGGAAGAGCAGGGAAAGGCTTCCTAATGGCCCATCTCTACTGTAAGAAAACATCCCTTGAGAAAGCAAAGCACTCGCAGGAACCTCTGTCCCTATCTCACAGGTTATAAATGCTTCAGACAGAGACTGTCATTATCCATATATTTGTACAGCATCCAGCTCAGTGGACATCTGCATGCCCCCAGAATAGTAATGATTATCTCGACACTGCGTGCTGCTCTGAAGGATGGTAGTGGCACAGGTCCTTGGTGAGGTGTCTCCCACAGTCTTTTTGACACACGTTGCAGTTGTGAGGAGCAGGGAAATAATTCAGCTGAGCGGCTGTTTTGTCGGCTGATAATGGAGCCAGCCAAACAGCTTGCAGCAACATGATCCATGAACGCCCTGAAGGCAAAGGAATGCCTTTTGGGTGCTTGATGCAGGGTTTCCTCCTTTTTATGGAGGGGATGTTGCCCCATTCACCACAATTCCTTCCTTCTAACCTAAGGAGCAGCCACGCAAAGGAGACAGAACTCACGGGATGGATCAAAATTTGCAACAGAATGAGTGGCTGGGAGATCAAAGCTCCCTGAGGAAAAAGCCTAAATAAACTCCAACTAGCAGCACATCTGAATGTACTGTGAGGAAAACAGAACAACAAGGTAGTCCAGCATGTTTTGGTCTGGCGCAGGGAATTTGATATTTCTAACTGACATAGGGGAAAGTAGCATGTCCCCTCCAGCCTGATTTTGTGGGAAAACAGGCCAATACCCAAGTTGCTACAGATGGAAATGAAACTTCTTTTCAAAGTGAGAATGTTTTTAAGGCTGGAAGAGTGAGAAAAACAATTCCCCAACTGAGTAAGTTCCATCCCAACGGCCTTTTTAAATACCTGTGCTATAATCAACTTTGAAAAATGTTCCAATTTCCTATGTGTGAGTCTGTATGCTGAGCAAATGTCTCTGAACAGAACAGTTAAATCATGAGTACTAGATGAGAGTTGCCAGTAATGTATCAGGGAATGTAAGCCCTGATACCCAGATTAACAAATAAATCATTGCATTGGCACTCTCCACAAATGATAGTTAATTGATTAGTTTTTAAAGTGCTCTGGAAAATTAAAGTGCTATAGCAAAGTATTAGTATTAATAATAGCATAATGGACAATATATTTTTTGGTCTGTAATCATCTTTTTCTCAACATAAGTAGGCACAAATTAGTTTGCAATGCCTTTTTTCAAACAGAGAGCAAGTGGCAGGTAGCCCAAGGTGGCCACGTGGTTTTGTAAGCAGTAGAAAATACCCCCCCATATGCCTGCCTACATCAAAAGCGCTGTATCCTGCACCCCAAAGATACAATCTCCCAGTAACTTGCTGTATGTCTTGTGCTGCTCTGCTTCCTGCAAGCTGGTAAGAGTTGGGCAGAGAGGCATCAGCTGTATCCCAGATCCAAGTCCTCATAGCAGAAGCTAGCACAGCAGGATACAGCTGGCTAAAAAGCAAGTTTTTTTTTTTTTTTTTTTTTTTTTTTCAGTTAGCATGAAATGCCACTGGTTCAAAAACTGGAAATTAAATCAAACTGAAAAAGAAAAATAACAACAACAAAAAAACAGCAAAATAAAAAGAACTGCCATGACCCAGCCCCTGCTGATTAACGCACTGGTTAGCTTCACATCCAAGAACAGCAGGGACATGCAAACTCTGCCACTTCAGTGCACAGCAGCACCGGGCTCCCATGGAGCCATAACCAGTGCCAGCCTAAAGATCTAGGTCTGTGACAGGGACCTTGGCAGCTCTGAGAGCTCTGGTGCCAGTCTGGGACTCTCGAGGTCTCTCTGCATCCTTATTCTTATTCATTCTGTCTAGCAGTGCCATCCCAAGCCACAAATCCAAGAGGCACACAGTCCAAGGATCAAATACCTGGATCCTCTGGAGTTTGCTGCTGCATAGCCAGAGACTTTGGAAATGTGAAGTCCTTGGCTTTGCAGAGATGCACTGTAAATCCAGGCCAGAAATTGAAGATCTTTGACTTGGATTCAGTTTAAGATTGCTTTCTGAATTCTAAATTAACAGTAGGGACTCACCAACCTCTGTTTAACTGAAAAGCTTCCAGCCAGATCTATAGGTGTACAGGTCCCACAGTAGGTGACAAGACTGGTAACAAGTGCTGCAGTACTTGGGCACTCTGCTGGACAGGAGGAATTGTGCCACTCTGAAACAACAGCTTTCTCAGCACTGACAGATGAACTAAGGAGACTCAGTACTCTTTTTAATGCTTGACAGGGACTAAACTGAGTGTTCCCAGCTCGAAAAAGCACTCATTAAGGAGCTCAGTAAGGCTGGGTGAGCACTTTGGCAATGCAGAGCTTGAAGCCTTTCTACAGAAGGTGGATTTCTTCTAAGAACCCTGCAGCCCGCCCCTGCGTGAGTTATGCAGGCATGATCTCCTCACCTGTGCATCCAGTTCCATGATGTGAGCCACTTTGTTCCAGCCAAATCCAACAAACCGCCTGTCATACTCCGGGCAGTCCTTCCTCACAACAACGTATGGCTCGAAGTCTGCTTCCCACTCAACGCGGTAGGGGGTGGTGGCTGTTCGCCACTTGGCAAAGTTTGTTGGCGCGTGCCCTTTTGTCCAGACGTGATACCTTCAACAGACATAAATGGCACGGACACGGGGAGGCAATTAAACGGGACGCATCTTGGCGAGGCTACAAAATGTTGCTTGTTAGATAAAATGCTCGAAAATAAGGACATTGGCTTACAGTTCACATCATCGTTTTCAGGACGGATCAGAGGCAATTTCTAGGGCTGTTTCCAGCACGCTTCCCAGAGCCTCTGTGTGCTTGATGCTTAACCACATCTAGCTGGTGAAGGATGGTGTGAAAACACTACCTAACGCTAACGTGAGAAACAATTACAAAACACACAGACAGTTCATCTGCGCTGCAAAGTGCTGCGTCTCATTCCTAGCAACCAAGTGGCTGCATCAGTGCTCTAAAATCAGCGTGAAACCCGGCAGCTCACATAAGGCCCTGAAAATTAGCTATTTCTACACCACAGTGACATTCACGATCTGTTTCATATGTAATTTTATGATTTGTATGAGAGACACCTGCAGCTCTGGATAGATGTTCTGTTTTATTAATTACTGTTATTATTATGGCAGGAGCCAAAGTGCATAATTAAATTAATAAGTAAAATATCACATAAAGGCATTTCTGCTGCACTTTCTATGTTGTGGGGGGCGCCCGTGTGATCCTGAGTAAGGTAATCAATTTGATTTACAGAAAAAGATCCTTTTATACTTTGTTAATCTTGTTTAGGTCACAGCAGGTCCCTTCCATGCACAGCTTGAATCCACCCCATTAGTGCCAGGGTCAATGATTCTCTCGCCCACTTACTCTTCTTACACCTTTCCAAAAATCAATGAGACAGGCTCTTTCTGCAGACTCATAGATTAAATAATGAAACAAAGGCATAGCAGGCCATCTGTATTACAATGCTCTGAGATGTGTAACAGAAGGGGCAAAACAAACATCCTGCCAGTCTGTAATGTAAGGTACATTGAATTCACGGGGATGACTCATGTGCTCGAAGTGAAGAGATTTAAGCTTTAACTATTTGTAGAACTGGGACCTGGATTCTCTTACTGTTGCAAGCTATCGTTAAAAACAGAGATGTAAAATCACAGCCCAAGAGTTTCCACTTTGGCTGTATACTCATATGGCTTCTTGCTGGACAAACAGAGAACTGCTCAGCTTCACTGACTCTCCTTGGTCAGGGGCAGTGTAGGAGGACAGGATTATTACGACTGCACTGGTGTCCCAAGTAACCCATGGTCTTTTGAAAGCTGCATTTCTAAGTTGTAAACAGGTTGCATCCCTTTCGGATATCTGTCTTGGGGACCAGGAAAAACAAAGCCCATCTGTACTAAAAAAACTGACAGGGAGTGAATTAAACAGAGCTTATTAGAAACCAGTGCTGGATTCAAAAAGATTACAATCCTTGAAGGCCTTTGGAACCATCTCCAAAAAGCCCATCCTTTTCTGGAAGTGACTTGGTAACCTATGCAGTCACTAATGACCAGCTATCTATGATGGAAAAAATATAATCACAATATAGAGCTTAAAATGACATGGGATTGTGGAGGATGCTGTATCTTCTAATGTCCTACCTCCAGCACTTTGAAATTAATTATGATAATAACAATAATGACTACTAAACACTCATGAAGTGATTTGTATCTTCAAAGCCCCATGCAAACTTTGGTTAATTGAGAGATTCCTGCAGAGAATGAGGCAAATGCTGCTGTTCCTCTAGTAACACTCTCCTACTGATTAAAAAAGCGGGGGTAACAGGACACTAGCCATAAAAACATCACTGACCCTTCTGGGGGATAGCAATGTAAGCAGACACAACAGCTCAGGTACAAGCTCTATGAGTGGAGACAGTGGACCAGCAGGAAAAATAAAACTGTGGGGAACAGATAATGGAGAGAGGATAGGGCAGTGAGATTGGAAAGAGAAAACAAAACAGAAAGGAAGGAATAGACCTGACCAAACCAAACAAAATAATACCAGAGATCTTTTACTTGTCTTTACAGAGCAGCTCATGTGAGGGGAGGGAAAGTGACAGACAAAAGGGTAGCTGAGGTTAGGACAAATAGGAATCTGAGCACAGGATGCTCAAATCAGGTGTGAACACACTAATTACAATGGAATAATCAGTCTGAAAGTTAGAATTGTGAGTTCAGGATTACATACATACATGTACATAAAATATGGGTCTAAATATATATACATATAAACTGCTGGAGCTAGGTCTTGGCCTATGACTAATCATCACATGAACTGAACTGCAAAATCAGAATATCCAGACACCACTACATAGATGTCCTTATGGGGGAAGATGCCATAAAAGAGTGAGTCATTTCCAACAGACTTTACTCCCAGTGATGCAGTTGTGAGAACTGGTTCACTGTCTGTATTGGTCTTCCATCAGCAGGACAAATGGGTAAATCTAGGTCTCCCACTCAGAGCCTTCTCACCCAAGATTTAAAGGCACATTAAATTTTAAGGCCACACTCAATTTCACAGATTTTTCGGAGAAATCGCCCTTTGTGAAAATAGTGATCAAGGTATTTTCAATAATGCTGGAAATTTTGAAAAATCCAAACAAAAACAGTTGATCTACGTACAGTGATGATGAGTTTCTTTCCCGTGGTTCATAGAAAACATCCACCAAAAAAAAACACCCACAATTGTTTTGGGTCAAATGCTTCATCTTACTTTCTATATCCATTGCTTTTATTTTTTTCAAAATAAAATTTCAAAACTACAGCAAACTTCGCTAAAGTTAGAAATTGTTATTCTCAGAGTGTTCTCCCTCCCTGCCCTGTCACTCAAAGCTTCACGTTTCAGCGAGAAAAATGTTTTGGTGAAAGAAAAACTTCCTCAGCTCTGTTCTCAGATGCTTAAACATTTTGCTGGATTGTGGATGCAATCAGTTAATTAGTTAATCAGTCGTTGCTGGTTATGTTTTCTCAATATGATGCATCTTCTACCAGCTGTGGTTTTCCTCGTGCCTGAAAGCTGTGTCGGCAGCACAATCGTGGTTCATCAGCTATTACCCAGCCACGAAGCAGGCACATCCTCAGGAGGCACAGTCACAGCCAGCACCTGCACACGGAGCCATCAAGCCGGGACAGAGCATCCCACTGCTGCGGAGAGTTTCCACACAGCACACCCTGTCAGCCACAGATGCTCACACGCCTTCCTTCTCCTTTTGGTGGTGACTGGGGGATGTAATTGAGAGCCGTTTTGTACTCCTTAGCTGCCCAGAGGTAGAAAAGGTCACCATTTGGAAAAGAGGTGACAAAAGCAATTTCAGTGAGGGAAAGATTGTAATCTACCATGTGGTGTGAGGGACTGGGATGCTGCAGGCACTCTCAGCAATCACTGTCACAGCAGTCCTCCCCAGCTCACTCCCACCCGCTCAGCCTTCGAATTGCAGCATTATTAAAGCACCTTGAAGGTGGAGGTGGAAATTCTCAGCCCAGATCACAGCTGCTTTGTGGCTGTTGATAGATTTGAACAATGAAACGAGCCAAAGCAAACTAGGGAAGCATGTGTAAAACGTGTCCTACATTAATATGTAAACCAGCTACAGTTCGCATGTCCTTCAGTTCTTTTTTAACCTTGCTCTGGCAAAACTCCCACTGATGTTAAAGAGATTTTTGCCTGAGTGAGACTTGAGAAAGGAGGTGCAAATCTGGCTGTGTGCAGAACATGCCAACATGCTGAATAGCTTGAAGATGAAATCTGTAGTGGAAGGCCACTGCTGTGCAGGCTGAAAATTTGACTGTTGGTGGAATGTAACAGCTGAAAATCCTGAGGGTGTTATTTTCCACTGCAAGGATTTTTTCTTTCAACTATTGGAGAAACAATTACTCTCTATCAACAAATATCTTGTTAATTTGTACTTTGTTGACTGCTAAGGAATGACAGGAAAGATGCTTGCTTTACCAGTAACCTTCAGTAATTTTCCAGAGAGGGGCATGCCTCCCTAGTATCTCAGTCATCCCGAGCTTCTATTTCAAGGTAGTCATGGGTAGAGGTAGGGTCAGGATTGTGTTTTCCAGGCTCACACAGGCTGTCTGCTATGACATCTGCATAAAGTTGCATGAGAGAAGGGTGGCTGCTGCAACAAGAGTGGTGCATAATGCAGGGAATGGGAGTAGTGTGAGGAAAGCTCTAAAGTAAGAAAAGGATGGGAGATGTGATAAAGAGCTGTGCTGGCCGTAGATAACACTTAGTGTTTTCATAGTTCTTATCTCTAGATCTCAAAATACTGTATAAAGCAGTGGTGAACGTTGTTACCTGCATTTCAGAGACGGAGAACAGAGATGTAAGAAAGAACTGACTTGTGTATCACCTCCCAGCAGGACACTAGTGGAGCTGGGACAAGGACACAGGTTTCCTAAGCCCCCTCCCTGTGCAATATCATAAAGCCACGTTGTACTCTTGCCATCACTACCACGCTTTACAAATGTCTGCTAATCAGACCTTACCACACACCCATGAGACAGTTAACCCTTGGTAGTTGCATTTTAAAACTGAAAAGTGTGACAGATAATAGAAGTGACTTGTTCACAGCAACAAAAGGAGTCTGTTTCAGAGAAGAGCTCTGAATTTAGGTGTTCTTCATTTCTCAGTTTCTACTCAGAGTATACTTTCACCTCTACATTGGGAAACTCTGGCTATTTAAGCAGCTGTTTCATACTTTTGTAGAGCACATGGCAAGCTTGTATTTGTTTTTCCAATCACTCAGTATGGAACAAAACCAATGAGCAGAGAGAAATTATTTTTGGTCACATGAGGAACTCAGCTATCCAGATAGTATTTGGCAGCCAAAAAGGAAATTACACGCACATGAGTGTAATGGTCGCGCCTGATTTTGTAGAGCAATAAAGAATGACGAAAATAAAACAAATTCAATTTAAAAACTGAGGAGTATAATACTAGATAAAATGCTGAGCTTACAGATGGAATATATCCACATATGATTCTGTTCACTGCCTCTCTATGAAAAGGGAAAAAAATCCAATACATTTCTTAATGGAGCTAGGTAGCTGACAGAAGAGAAAAATAAAATATTCACAACATCAAGAAAACTCTTTAGAGATAATGACCACAGGTTCAACGAAAGTACTTTCCATTACCTGAATGTAAAGAGGGTTCCCATGTCCAACATAGATAGCAGCTCTGCTTTTGACTTGGGGAAGGAGAGGCGGTAGCGTAGGGTCTCAAAAGCAGGTACAATCAGAGCTTTCTTGGTGTTAGCCAGGTCTAGCTGGATGACGGACTTCCTGGAAAAGAGAAACAAGTATGAGCAGAAGAATGTTAAACTGGGAAAATCACTTGGCATTTCAAAATAAAGGGCAGAGAATGGGCAGTTTGATACTGCAAATGTAACTATGGCTCATATTCTTTCCCATAGGTGCATTGTTTTTTCCTCTCTTTTTGAATCTGCTACTCTGTGAGCAGGGAGAACAATACAGTTCAAAAAGAACTTGTCTTTTTGACAGATCAATGCTACCTACCCTGCCCGTTCAGGGATACCCTGAGCTGAACTAGGAGTCTGAGTAGGGCCAACCAACCAGCCCTGTAAGAGAAATACAGTTAAATCTCTTTATGTTTCTACATGCATGGGAACGAGCTGCCCAGTCCATGGCAGTTCTAAAGAACTGGGTTTTATTCAGGACACAGTGAGACTTTACAAGGTGAGGAGTCAGAAAATTTAGTTGCATTTCAACTTCTCTGTGTTATGCTGTGCCATCATAATTGCTTTTCACCTCTGTTTTAGAGCTCTGTGTGTCCTTTGAGGTAAGCATTACCTACAGACCTGATATCTGCCCTCAAGAATGCTGGCAGCCATGAAGGTTGACAAAGAGGTTGTTTGCTACGGAGAAAGCTGTGCACAGAGATACCTCACTTTTTGCCTTCTTTTGCAGCAAGTTGTTCAGTGTGGAGACTTTTTCAGTGCGTGTGTGTGCATGCAAGCATACTGAATTTTGTGCAAAAAGGCCCTTCCAGGCAGGGGCCTTAGGACAACAGCTTAGCAATCTTACAGACTGCCTGCCAGACATGTTCTGTCTTTCCTTTCCTAGCAAGCTAAAATTCAAAGAAAAGGGAAGAGAAGTTCATTTTCCATCCCCTGACTGAATCTTAGCATGCTTGCCATTAGAAATAACTCTGTCTTGATTTTCCTTTCATTATCTTTATATTTCATAAGAGAAATATGCCTCTCTCTCCCTGTCAAAGTCAGTTCCCCTTAACAGGATTCACTGTCCTGGCTTTTATGTTACTGCAACAAGCAATCAAGGACAATGTTGACAAGCAAGAAACTCTACAGCCTTATAAGATGAAGGAATTGGGATCACTGTCATAATACTAGAAGGACCAAACAAACCACTTTTCTAAGGCCCGGAATATCTAGCATGTATTTCTATTGACATCAGAGAAAAAGAAAAAGAGTAAGTCTATTTAATAAAATCTGAATTTTAGAGAATTCATACCACCCTATGGGCCTGTTCTATAAAAGAAAATCTTTTGCCAAAGCCTTACTGCAAAGTTTGCATTGTTTAAAGAATCCCTGCCACATTCCACTGAACTTTTCACAACTGAAGGATTTTAACACTGTCTTATTATACCTTTTCTGTACTTTCCTTATTTCTTCTCCCTCACCATCACTAATGGCCAAGATATCTGCATGTAAATAGATGAATGCTTTACAATCAGCCTCCATGATCTTCCAGAATCACTGAGCAGTGCCGGGATCCAGTCTTTACGATGCTCTTAATGTTTTTTTCCTCTTCACTCCTTCTCTGCAAGCAGTGTACGCTAATACAGTTACTCTGACAACATCTCAGGCTTTCTGCACTCTATGCAATCTGTCAAACTTGAGCAGTGCAGCTTTGAGGATTCAGTGCAAGGAAGAAACAGGTGATGTTTGCAGCGATGCTCATCCTTTGGGCTCTGCAAGGGAAGAGCGACTTCCATTTATGGCTGCTGCTGACTCTTTCACAGAGAGCTCAAAAGTCTCATGCAAAACTCAAGGCCTCATCTGTGCTTGGCACTATCCAAGGAGTAGGGGACAATCCTGTCCACCAAAGTTCACAGTCTGAAGTAGAACAAAGCTGAAGTAGGTATAGCTATTAAGCAAGGGTGTAAGGCAGAATTGCATGTTACAACTAGTGTTGAGTGGGACTTATTTTCTAAAATATGGGAAACAAGCACAAAAATTATGTGGGTATCAATAAACCTTTCATACACTGCCCAGTCTTGTCATTTGCAAATTTAATACAGGGGTCAGTGGCTGAACTGGGCTTTAGATCTCTTGTTGGAAAGAACAGATGACAATAACTTTACAAAGAAAACCAACACAGAGTGAACAAACTGATACTTGAGGCTGAAATCACTGTAACAGTCCAAGGTTAATATGAAAAAAAAGCAGAATATGAAAACAAGACGCTTGTAGTAGATGCAGTCAAACACAGAGAACCACCAGAGGTGCTTCAGGAGTAAAATAATGTAATGGGATAATCTTTGCAGAAATATTTTCAAGACGTATGTGAGCATCTGAGGTGCATGTTGTTAAGGCCAAAGGGTACAGGTTCAGCAAAACTGATTTGGGAGATGAGGGCAGCACTGATCTCTGAGTAGAACAGCCTGCTTTGGATGTGCACTATATGACATAAAAGACTGACGTAAGGTGAGGAAAGAATCAATGCTGATGTCCAGGTGCTGAACCTCAGTGACAGAGGACAACAGAGGCCATGTTAATTGTGATAAAGACAAGGAGGTTTTGGCAGAGAAAAGAACTCCTTCAATTTTCTTTTGATAATAAGTTGGTGGTCTGCTCCTTGGACTCCCAGCTGAAAATCTAACCACTTTCTACTGAAAGCAAGTCTGTTTTTCCTTTCTGTGTTTTTTTTTTTTTTTTTTTTTTTTTTTCCTTGTTTGAGTGGAGGTGCCATTTGCTGGTTGACTGGTTTTGTGATACTTGGAATAGAAAATTTCCACTGTTAAGTGTTGCAACATATGTGGAATATAACGTGAGGAATACATTAGGTTATTTTACAAACCAGCACTGGGGAAACTTCTTAGTTCCTGCACTATCCTTGTGAGGGCTGTTTTTTGGATTCGGTAATATCAATCCTGTACCCATTTTCCTATATCTGTCCTTTTCCCCAAACCCCAAAATGAGGATATAAGATTTTATGAAGAGGTTTCTCTTTGCTAGTGTTGTCCAGGAAACCGTTTCCCAGGCACCTTTGTGTTCAGACCCGATGTATGTCATTCTGACACAGCGAGGGTTGGGTTAAATTTCTCATCTACTAATCAACTCTATTTTTGTAAAGCATGGATGAAATCACAAGAGTCTCCTCAGAGGTTGAATGAACTCCAGCATGTTGAGATCAATATTTTCATCTCCACAGTCTTTTCCAAAAATTAACAAATCATTTTCATCCTCAAGTGGGCAGATAGTAGTATCATTCCCATTTCTGCTGGATAAAGAAGCTCAGACACAGAAATACTAACAACCTAATCCAAAAGCACTGAATTCAGAAAAAATAAAATAAAAAAGTGTCCATTAATTCCAATTATCTTCCACCATTAGGACCCTCAGGGATTAGCTCAAGATCAATGGACAAGGTAGTCATGGGGTTTGTTACAAGAACTGAAGAGTTGTCATCCCAGTGTTAAATTCATCAGGACTTTCATCCTCTCTACAAAAGCAACCTTCAAAGGCACCCAACAAATAAAAATTAACAGGCACAACATGAAGTGTGACTCTTTCTGAGATGCTAAAGAGCAACCAGAAATATTTCACAATTCATGTTACGAGGAAGAGGTCTGAAACCTATGGATAAAGTTTGGATGCAAGCTCCCAGTTTATGCTAATGTGTCCCTGGAAGCAAAGGACATATTTTACACAAATATGTCAGGAAAGAACTTTAGTGCTAGCTGTGACAACTGTAGATACCATAAAGAAGCAGCCTGTCTAGTTATTTTATGTTAGAAGAGCCTTTAGGATGACCCACACACCTTACTTTTTGCAACCAGAAAGAGCCTTTAGCTCTGGGGCAATGACAAGATGACCTCAGTAACAGATGACTGAAGGTGACAAAAGACTTCTGCTCGGCAGAGACCATAAAAATGCCTGAGTTTTGTAAACAGGAAGCCTTTAAATGATACATTTCTTCCCCTCTGTACTTTACAGGAGAGTAGGGTAGAACAAAAAGGGGTTTTGATGGAGATTAAAAGCATTGAAATGGCATTACTTAGCAGCTGTGAAAAAGCCCAATTAACATAAATCTAAGTGCTAGCAGCAGATACCTAGAGGGACTGGTTACCGTCAACTTCTCCTTCAAAACTGGCTGCAATCCTTCACATACAACGCCTTCAAAATAGGTTGAAAATGTTTTTCAGAATTCCTTTCTCTGAGAATACATACTCTGTAGAGACACAATATACAATATATGCAACTTGCAAGCGAGATGGAGTTGTCTGGCTCATTCTGTATAAAGAAGCACCTGAAACACCACACTACATCTTTTTGCTTATGGTTTTTCTCTCTGAGGAAATGAAGATGAATGTATGTATATGACCACCATACAGTAGCTGCCATTCCAACAGACGGTGCTGATCAGCTACCTGAAGGGGCTTTGGGAACAGTCAATGTGGAAATATACAACTTATCTGTATTTAAAATAATCTCATTGCACCCACGGCTATTTTGCTCAGAAAAATCATTACTGAAAAAGCAACAAAAGACTCTAGTCATTTCCCCCCCAGCCCCTTCTAGTCCAGTCCCCCTTTAAAGAGCTGGAAGTAGAGGATTAGCAATTTCAATATTCTCAAGCAACAGAGATGCACAGAGTTAAGGTGGTGGGGGTCTCACAAGACTTGTAGAACAATGCAAGATCTCAGATGCTACAATGTTCAGTGCCAATCTTTTTTTTTTTTTTTTTTTTTTTTGAGCACCAATGTGTGGCATCACTGTGCATTTAGTCCTATGACACATTATCACCATATCAGAATAATTTGTATGGCTGTAACGTCTCAAGTGCATTGTGGTACGTCATTTTGTTTTCTCTCCTCTCTTCTGTGTTTCAATGCTGGCTGCCGTCAATGCACTGCAAAGCAGCATGTAGGAACAAGCTGTATTTCTGGTACTACATGTCAGTATCAACAGCTGCTATCCTTCCTGTGTCCAGCATTGATCTGAAGAAATGTAACAGCATGCAGTGCTTACGTCAAAGAACTAAGGGACTGCTAATAACAGCAGTCCCTGTATGTATCTTGAGACAGTTAACGTGTTCAAGAGATGGAATTATTTTGGAATCCTCATAGTGTACATAAAAAAGAAATATCCCTAAAATAAGTGGGAAACTGGCTGATACAGTAGGATAAAACTTCAGTGATATTGCTGAAATCCAGCATCTTAAAAGCCATAGTGAATTTGGCCCAGTTCATGGATGTGGAAAGTGAAAATGGTAATTGTCCACATGAGGGAGAAGTGAGAAGATACCTATTGAGTTAGCCTGAAACAAGGAATTCATTCATACGTTTACAGTACAGGAAGGTTTATTTCCCTTTACACTCCAGCACCCCAGGCCTACATATTGAAAGGGCTCACCTACAGACGGACCCTCACTGGAGCACTGTGGTCAGGTTTTACCAAACTCAAAAAGAGATGAAAGACAAAACTGGTTAAGGACTAAGGAATTGAAATCCTTCTCTATGGCCACAGGGTGTCCTCCTTGCTCTATGCTTTGGCCTCAGGTGACCAGCCTCTGTAGAGGAAAAAGGTCTTTATTAAAAATAGCTCTGTTAATAGATCAGAGGTCTGTAGTTTGCTCAGCCCAACTTGCTCACATTCATTAAGATACAGTACACACTGAGGTTACTCTTCCCAGTTTCTTTACGCTAATTATTTTGCCTTGACAGGTGCAGCTTGTAGTCATATTCTTAAGCTGGATAGACTCTCATCCTGTTTTCAAGATATGGAACTGGATAAAGAGTGTATCACAGGGACAAAAAATTCAGTAGCATTCTGCATGTTTTTTCTCTCACTGACATTAAGAACCTGGGATGTTTAAGGAAATTGCTCAGTTCACATCTCGGCTAATACTGGACGCTATTGTACATTTAATGACACTTAAACCAGTTCAATTTTCAAACTGTTTCTTCTGCTGCTCTAAGGAAATTATTCTGATAGCTAACAGGTTTCACATTTAGAACCTTTTTTTTTTTTTTTTTTAAATTATTATTATTATTATTTTCTTTCACAACTATATTGCGTTACTTCTAGTTACAGCCTCTTCTGTAAAAATTCTTGTGCCTTGCTGGGTGTTGTCACACTTTAAACAACTAAACTGCCTCTTTCAGATCTGCTCAAATTGCATTGTTTTGGGAATGTGTGAGAAGGGTGGGGTGTGTAGGGGCTGAAAAAACATGTGGCAGCAGGGAGCCCTCCACCACTGTCCATTTACCTGAGGTACTCGTAGAGTCCATACATGGGCAGGAAGTCAATGTCAGACAGAAACATGTACGGTGTGCTGATATGCTTCATGGCCACGTTCCTTAGCAGATTCACAGGATAGAACTGACCTTCCTTGTACACGATATGGTAGCCGACGTTGTGGCGGCTCATTAGTACTTCTGAGCCCTGGGCGTAGCGCAGAAATTGCTGGGCTTCTGCATCAGAAAGATAGAGTGCCAGGCTGATTGGACCTTCCCAGTGTTTACAGATAGCTTCAAGCATCTGGAGCCTGAAAGAGGAAGGGTGAGAATAAGAAAAGGCTGTCTCCCCGCCTGGGACTATTTGCCTGGGTTCATCTCATCAAATACAGATACCTCTATCTAAGTGAGACAGATTGGTATCACTTTATATCCTGTGGAAAGCAATAAATATTTCTACAGCACAATTCATCTTATCTAAGTCCATGTCTCTTTCTGGACAGGTGGACTGCACCCTAGATATGCCTACCTCTCTCCAGTGAATACAAGGGAGACAAAGATGGCACTAGCTCATATATAAACATCCACAACACAAATACCTAAAGCCAGGTGAAATCAATGACAATCCTTTCTGCTTAAAGCCTTGATGCTGCAGGAAAACCCACATGGATGATGGGGCTGCATCTGATGAGAGCTTTGAGCGGTTGTAGGGATCTGTCTATGTAGATCTACTTACAGAACAGGGGACTTGTAATCTAAAGCAATGCCTAGTGCCCAATTCACATTTTAGGCCGTTAGTCTCTCTTCAAGAAGCCAGTGAAGAAGAAAGGTGTACAGACCCACAGATCACTTTACCTCTTGTTTAGGAAAACCTTTTCAAAATTTTTGCAAGGCAGTTAGTCAGATCTTAAAAACTATTGAAAGTGATAGGTCAAGGGAATACTGACTTATATAAACATTTGTGTTGACTGGAAAAACTCACTGTCAAGGGAAGGGCAAAAGGATGAAACATTGATAGAAATGGGGTTTACCATGAGTAAGGAGAGAAGGAGGGAGAGATATGGCACTGTCATGGAATACCAAAAGAACAGTTCAGACAAAACCATCATTTAAAATACTAATCTATATATGTTTTAGCAGTACCTCCTCGAAGTCCACAAAATTATTTTTAAAACAGGTTGTATCAATGAATATTTTTTAAAACTTTCAGCAGTTACAATATTATTGATGAAAATGACAACAAAAGACCTCATATACAATGTAAATCAAACCCAGTCTGGTCAAAATAGATTAATCACTTCGGACAATTGAATTGAAAAAGAATTGCCTAGAGATTAAGATATGCCACCCAAAAATACAGCAAGAACTGATTACAAAACCTCTTGAGTTAATATAAAGGGAAATGAACCTATGCAGCTTAGCCACATATTCTATTAAAAATTAGGAAGAGTAGATGATGCAACATGATTATCTTCTCTACCTTCCATATCCGCATTACTAGATTTTTCCTATTAATATTTATACAGAACACAAGAAAAGTTTTCTGCATCATTGTAATCAGAGAAATAATTTCCCCCTCCTACTATCACACTAAGTATTGCAGCAGAAAGGAATGATATACCAGCAAACACAAATTCTGATTTAACATTAATAGCTTTTTCCAGTGTTTCTGAATGATCCTGATGACATTCAAGACGATATAATCATTTTGTCTTAGATATGAGATATTACCTTTACTAATCTATACCAGGTACATTATTTTCTTTTTATCTATTATTGAAACAAAGGCTATTATCAGCCTGAAACATACAGCTGAATTAGAAACACAAATCGATAAAAAGGATCTAAAAGGTGTGTGAAGGCTTTAGGCTTTTGATTGTACTAATAACAAGTAGATAAAAAAAATATTTTTTGCTTTCTCCAATATAGCAACAACCTGTTAATCAGTAGGATCCATTTCATCATCACTCAGGTTTAGGGCAGCCTTTTATAAATGAAATACTTGCCTAGAAAGAAATGTAGCAAAATGCCTTTCAAGGACTCTAAGCAGTGGACAAATGGCATACATAACTTATTTAAACGGCACACCTGATGATGCCTGCAAAGCTTTCTGCAACAGTTAAGTGGAAACTGGGTTTTGCTGGTATAAATTTCCAGCTGGACAGCTTAGTGCCCTTCAGAACACTCCATTTTGCTGTGCCTTTCTCATTGACAGGCTCTACTTCTATGAGTTTGATACAGGGACTCCTGGATGATGCTTCCTAATCTGAATTGTTAGAACAGTCTTTTTTTTTGACCACAGAACTTAGAAATACAAGTTTCTAAGCACACCAAGTTATTTCTTTGTTGTTAGTTGTCTTGAGCAATGTGTTCTCTAGAGAAAATAAATAAGCACTTATACTGCATAATAAATGAGGTCATCATTTAGCTGATTTTTTTTTAAGGTCTGTTTCAGTCAAGAGAATTTTACTGGTGAGATTCTTTGTTTTCACTCTTCCTCTTAAGCACATTCAACCAATTTACGAGTCTCTCTCACCCTGACCTTAAGCAGTCTAATGCTAAATTTGTCTTTCCACATCCACATCCTTAGCTCACATTTCTCCTATTTCTGATTCCTAGGTACATACCATGCCTTTAAAAAGGCTGCCTAGCCAAAGTACTTGCCTGAAAGCCATATACAAAGCTTGTGATGCAACCAAGCCATTATCAGAACAAATTTGTCACATCAGTACAAGAGGAGACCAGTAACAACACTGAATGAAGTCGCTCAAAGCCTCTCTCTACAGACATTCATGTTACCTCCTGAACTGCATCGCTGTCTTCCATTCCCCAAGCCTATAGCACAAACATAAGCCTGTCACAAGTCATGTCAGTCTCAGCTCCAGCAGGTCTAGAATTGGAGACAACTGGGAGTTGCTTTTTTGCCTTTCCTCATGTCAGATGATCATTTGAAAGAACAAAGCAAGACAGTAGCATATAGCACATTGTTTACGTACATGCCATCTTACATCTGAGACACTAATATTAAATGTCTACAGTTATGCTGGAGGAATCTAATAAAAGTGGTCTAAAGAAGGTACCAAAAAATAAGGCAGTAACTGAAAAATGTGAAAGAAAACAAAGCAGCTAAACAGCTCTTTGGTATGATATTATTTATTGATTTTAGCTGAAAGAGAGCATTTCCAACTCAAATCAATAATTTATAGCAACACACCAAAGAAGTAGGAAAGATTTTTCCTGCACAGTATCAGGAGGGCTGTTCTTCCTGAATAAAAATGTGTGGTTCTGTCTATCAATAAAAACATGTGCCCCAGTGAGGATCCAGAAAGAGAAACAGATGCTCAGACTTGCATCAGTGCCAGTGAATCAGTGCCGAGCCCCAGCTCATTCTTTTGAATTAAATTCTGGGGGGAAAATATACCATGTACACAGACCAACTCTACTAATTTACTGTGGCACTCACTCAGGGTCTGACTTAATTTATTTCTTTATTTTTTTACTCAAAGGTTTGTGAACACTTAAGAAATGTTTCCTCAATTAAAAATCAATAGAACAGACACCGATGTGCATAGCAAATCATAATACAATGTGCAGGATGCAGTGTTGAGGCACTGCCGAACAAAACAGCCCTCATCTGTTCGTATTCATTTTTAAAACAGGTTGCAAATGCTTTGTTAATCTGAATTCCTCTGACCCTCGTGGAATACTGCTGACCTTCTACTGGTGTAGCAGTGGTGGTATTCACGGGTCATGTAGCATTCTGCATGTGCTCTGCCAAATACAGTGTGAGTTGCTTGCTTATACACAAGGAGTTCTGCCCCGTTTTATCACCCACTTTGATAGCAGTAGCTACAAAGTTTGGAACAGATTTGAACTGAGAAGCCCGAGGAAAAAGGAGACTGACAATTCAAAGTGTCAAAGAGCTGGCTGATATGGACTGCACTGACAGAGCTTCTGAAACGTGACAATGGTGGGAATCAGAAAGGCACAGGTGGAGCTTGTCATGAAATGGACTTTTTTCCCAAATGAAATACCAGTTAAATTCCACTTTACATTGGAACTGAAAGTTGGAAAGAGTTAAACCGAAGATATTATCCTGAAAATCAACATTTGTATAAAAATGAAATGTCTCCTATCAAAAGGAGATTTTTCGTTTCCCACTAGCACCCTAAAACTAGAAATAATATATTCTAAACTGCCAAATTTGAAACTAAAATGTTTTGTTTTGATTCTCATTATAAGAAAATCAAGCCACTAACTGAAATTTTCTGCGAGGGAAATACCAGTGAAAGCAAAACTAACATTTTCTGAAGATGAAATAGTGTAAAAAACCTTTTGATCAGCTAACACTGCTTGCCTAAGTCCATCACAAACATCTCCTGTTTTTCCTAAGTTCCTATGAAACTCCATAAACTCCATAAATGCCTGACAACTCTGACAAGCAACAATCCATGCAGTTCCAGTATTCAGCCTCACATGAACTCCATCCACACTCCTGCATTCACTGCAAACTGAAGTCTAGATGCATGTGTGATGTCTACATGTGCTACTCCTAATTCAAGCAAGGTCCTACACCATGACATCTATGTTTCTGTGAAAGCTATTTTTCTTTCTCCCTTTTCTTGAAATGCTGAGACTGTCAAAAAAAAATCATTGTCTTACACTTCCAGATGAACAAGAGATTTTGCCTACCTGTCCATTGAAAGTTGAGCCACCAGTGTTACATCAGTATTGTCTGAAGCGGGTTCATATTCGTAATGTAGAAAATACAAATGAGTGCGATGGACGGTGAAACGTTCTCGACGAAATTCATAGCATAAGTCATCCTCGTCCAGCTCAGACAGCTGTTTCTGGAGCTGTAAGGAAAGAGTAGACATAAAGATAAGTCCTTTATAATTCCTCTTGCAAGTCAGAGAGAGTAAGGAGGTTGGGAACTTGCAGCATGAAGCAATGGGGAGCGGACTGAACCAAACATAGCAGGATCTTCCCAAGTGTCACTCCTTCAAGCCACTGGACAAGAGATTAGAAGAAGGCACTCCTAAGCAAACAGAGGCAGACAGACCATTATATTATGATCCATGTATTGTATTTATCATATGCATTATGATCTTTCAACATCCAGAGTAGCAATGAAACAGTGAACAATCACATTTAATAATTGCCAAGTTTCAGAGCTAATGCTCCAATGGGATGCATAAGACCACTCCTTATTAGAAGCAGTATTTTAAACTACTTGTAGACATACAGCTCCAGCAGAGGAGACTCAGCAGTAGATTATGCTTGTACCCTGGACTGAGCAATTCCCATTCTGCTGCCTCTGTTGGAGAACAGTAACTGCTGCTAGGGGCATGGACAGACAGCTGGAAAAGCAACAGCTTAAACTGAACATTAGTCAGTATCTTGAGAGTTATGTATCTGCACCAGTATAATTTTGAAATAAAAATAATCTTTCAACTGCAGAAGAGCCAGATTTAAGCCTATATTTTTAACAGGATTTGTACTTCTGGATATTTGGTTTGAAAAATCAAAAGGATGCCAGATTAGCAGAGCACAGGTATTTCTTGGCTTCCTTGAAAACCAAGCCCCTTCAGAGTCAAAACAGGCAAAAGAAAGCAGTCCAATCCTCAGTCATTCATTCATGTAGCTTTAACAGAATAAAAGTTTGGCTCTGGGGAAAGGATGAAGAGAAAAACTGACCAAACATCTATACAGCTGACCAATTGCATCACTGAACTATATTATTTAAAGACAAACATCTGTCTAGAATTCTTAAAATGCATTCATTTTAAATGAAAAATCAGTCATCCCTGCTGTAAAATATTCCACAAAATGTAATGACGATGAAAATTATACATGGTGTTGACACATCAAATAGAGTTCTGTTTGTGTTGCTCTAAAATGTAGGTTATTACTAAAGGTATCATTTTTCGCACTTTATTTCTTGAAAATATCCTATAAGAAGGATCGGATTACCTGTTTATCAGTAAAGAATAAATTAAGACAAATATTCATGTTATATATAGACAAGTTTTTATAAAATCAATGTGAACTCCAAATTGTTTCATGAAATAAACATTATGAATTATAGACATTCATTTAGATTCAAAAATCTCTTCTGTTCAGAATGATTTAAAGTAATAGTTTACAACAGTACATTAAGAAAAACAGTGGAAAATGTAGGCGTTTCTTGTTCTAACTCCGTGTTAAGAACAAGAGCTGTTGTTCTTGGAACTATAAGCATAATGGCTGCCATCAACAATAATGCTTAGAACTAAATGTTTTTCTGTGACAACTGATGGAATAATTCCTGGTATTTTCCTGTATATCACTCTTTAATCTTCTTTTGAATAATGGAAACACCTCCTTTGATTTCAATTGAGTTTTGGATCAGGATCTCATTCTTCCTTGCTATTGTTCTGCACAGGTCTTAAAATGTCCCTCAGGAGAGACTGCTTTTAGAAAGATGAGAGCCTGAATCTTGACAAATCTTTACTCAGGCAAAATTTCTATTGAAATCAAGATCTCTTTTGGTGGAATAGAAATCGGGATCTCTTTTACATATTGTTGGAGTTTCATTCATTCTGCTTTACAAATCATGATTCAGCTGAGCCTGTACTTTATTTTCCAAAGCACATTCAAACAATATTTGCATTAAATCCAATATTTACAACAATGACTGTAAAGAATATTGTATCTTTTTGTTTCTCCTTTGAAAAGAGATATTAGTGTGCCCTTATCAGAATTATCAAGGAGCTTTAGATGTAAATGGTTAAGACAATAGCAAAACACATTTCAGGGATACCTTCCTATCCTGGTGTATGTACAAACGACAAGGCTAGAAGTTTATAATTGTACAGCAGCTATTAATCAGGCAGTCACTGAATGATTATCAGATTACATTCAGGTTGCAAGCTATGAGGATATAAATACTTAATTATAAGTTACAGAATAACATTTTGGGCTCAATTATGGCTTCGCATACTACAGAGCCCTGGGTGGGGGAAGTGGAGGGAGAAACAGCTTCTTAGAGGCTCCAGTATTTTGGCTGCGAAAATCACCAAGCCACAAAGTTGCCCATGGAGGTGATAGAGTGCTACAAGCACCAGAAGGCACCTTCTGCTATGGGGAAAGGGTAACCTGCTCTTTCCACTGCATTTCTTAGGGTCAGGACCTTGTCAATGCTTTGCAGGAACACTTGCATAATCCTTGCTTGCTCATGCCATGAGCCTAAACTGCTGGACAGCCTTAGGAGCCATTCTCTGCAGGCTGTGCAAACACAGCTTACATAAGGCATGATCCTTCAGACACGACCATCAGTACAGGACAGGCTATGATTTGGCCTGCAGTACTGTTACTGTGCACGTGGCAAGCAATCTGCTTTAAGGATGTGCTTATCCTGCAATGGGGAGGCACTGGAAAGAAATAGCATGTGATTATCCACGTGAAAACTCCCCGCTGGAAGCAATGCTGGACATGCTAGGATTTGGTCCAGGAAAACATGTAAGCTCACAAGGTATCTCTCTGAAGCCAATTGTGTGACATGCACAAAGTATCAGGATCAACGTCGTGGGTGCTGTACAAGATTACGCACTAGGAAGCAAAAAGCCAGCTCATGCAGCTGCCAGCTGAGGACTCATGGACTGGGAAAGTCAGCTGCACCCTAAAACATTCAGGCTAGCCACTTCTTTCTTTTATTCAGTGTAGTTCAAGGATGATTTTGTTGTTGTGGGTTTTGTTATTTTTCAGTAAAATGGAATAATGCTGCCAATTTCTGAAGTTGAATAAACAAATACCTCCCCCTTTCTTTCTTCCAGCAACCTAAAAATCAGATCCTTGGAAACAGCCAGCTTGTTATTTGAACATGTCTCTTTCCTGATGCATGACAACAATAGGAAGTGGGGAAAATACTGTAAAGTGAAATACCATAACCTACTTACTTTCTCATTTACTTACAGAACTATGAAATTCAGTATACTGGTAACTTCACCCAGATATCTTACAACTTCTATATAGAACGTTTAAAATAAATTAATATGGAAAGATATTAAAGACTTGAGCACCATATGTGCATTTCTTACTTATTACTCTTACAAAGGATTGTACAGCATAAAATGAGTTACAGGAGAAAAAAAATCCCTGTCTTTTGAAGACATAGCAGAAAAAAAAATCCTTTCTTTTGGGCATCTCATATTTTTGCACTTATAAAAATGCATTGACATCACAGTTTCATCATTCTTTTAGGCAGTATTACTCTTTCATTGCCCTCTGACATAAATTTATTGAAGGCAAGAGTAGGAAAGGAAAATTTCCAACCCATTTTTGCCTTGTTGTCTCTCCAAGGCTGGGTTTATCTAACAGCAAGCTGCAACACAGTTGAAACTGAACCTGATGTTTGCAGGCAAATTAATGAAAGAAGAGAGGTTGGAGAAGTGGGGCCAAAGAAGCCTCTACATTTCTTTCTTTGAAGAAATGGCCCATCTTTGTAATATGTCAGAGCTCAACAAAAACTGTTTTTGGTTTCTACTTTGTGTTTCTTAAAATACACTAAGGGCATAAGATGGGGTGGAGGAAAAAAGAAAATATGTTTTCAGGAATTAAAAAAGTTTTCATGCCATACCTTTAATAATTAAAAACAAAACAGACTCTCCTCGAAAAAACAGTGTCTCTTTTAAGCAAAGCTCCAAACTCTTGTTTCCTATGCATGCCCCTCATAAATGAAAGTGTGGGACTTAAAGAAAATACAGGGTAAAATGTCTGGATCTTTCACAAACCCTATATTGGACTACATTCAGAATCTATTTTTACTTCAATTTTGTATCTGTAAAGTGAGAATGCAAGCATTTCCTTTCTTATGGAAAGATTTTAGGTGTATGTGGCTCACTTGTTTTACCAATGCTTCATTAGTTTAAGAGTATTTCCCCCTCGTTCAATTTCTCTCTCAATACACTCATGTGCCCCCAGTATCACACACGTATAAAGGCTGCTTCCTTCTACTGTGAAGAGACACACACAATCTATAAATACATATGGCATAAAGTCATACGCCGTTTTTAAACACATATTTAAAATGAAGAGAGTTAAAGATGCACAACATTCAAAAGACAAGTAATTGTCTAAGACAGTCACATATATAACTTTAAACTTATCTCTTTATGAGTTACCTCATTATTTTCCAGTTACATGATCACATAACATTTCTCTAATGGTATAATCTTATCTACAGCATGTATATTGCGTGGATCCATTATTTATGGATAAAGAACTTACAGCTTGGTTTAAGGTTTGCTCCCACATTATACCTTTATAAAAAGATGAGCTTCTAATGGGGATCTGACAGATCTATACAAACAGACTCTTACTTAAACACAATGTACCAGCAAGATGAGGATCTGAATGTCAGCTGGATTTGATAAAAAGATGGCATCCCCTTTAAGAATCCCTTCATAATACTTATAACAAAATGCCTAATATAGCTAAGACTTTTCATCCTTAAGAGTGACAGCATGCATTTCTCAGAAGCAAGTCTCTGCTTATCATGAGATTCACCCTTTCTACAAGACTTTCAAGGCTAAGGCTACTTGCCACTGAGCATGTGGGAAATTTCACCTCGAGGAAACATTCTCGCAGTTAAAAAGTGATGTTCTTTTCAGACTGTGTAGAGTAGATGTTCTCTTAGGAAATACTGTAGCGGGAAACAGCGAGTGCTTTCATTAGCATCACGATGTTACTTGTTTCTGAAATAAAAATGGTAGCACGCAGAGAGTGCCACGATATGCAGGAGACAAATATGGATGCAAAGAGACAGATATATCCAAAAGTACATGCTAAGTTACTTCTTGGGATGACCAGCTGTGGCAGGCAACCAGGCCATTCACTTCTCAGGTGGCCTGTGAGGCTAGGCTGGGCAGACAACCACGGGCAGACCAGAAGCAATCCAACTCTAGCATGAATCCTCATAATTTACCAGGTCCACTTGTCTGACTAATACATTTGTGGTGTTTTCTATCTAAGTGATAGACAGCAGACCCATATGATACATGGCACATAGCATGTACCTTTCAGTGACGAACTGGTTAGTCCTAACCAGATTTTGCTCCTAAATCTCCTTTCCTAAGGCAGTTCATAGCGGAAGTGCATCAGCGATCAGCTTCATTTGTTTGAACTGCTGTGTCACAGAAACTATTTTCTCCCAACCAAAATCTACAGGATTTCATCACAAATTAGACTAATCCAAAATCCAGGATCAGAAATATTTTCTTTGACATTAGTGATATTTAAGAAAAACCCCAACAATCTTTTTTTATTTTATTTTTTATTTTCCTTGAGGGCTATTTAGACTTTGGGGAAAGGGCTAAATCCCTTCGTTGCATAGGCATCTCTTTCTCATCAAGTGTTTAAGGTAAAGTGAGATGACACAAGGCTTAAGTAACTCACTAAATACCATGCTAACACAACAGGAACAGAGCTGCTCGGATGAAAACTTTTAACTTTCAGATCATCTTTCCTTCTCCCAGGTGTGTGCAGTTAAGATTCATAACACAAAACCAGCTCAGCTTAGCCACCGAGACAGATGAAAAATAACACCAGCCCAGGATGAAACTACAAGCTGGCTATAAAATGCAGCAGTTTTATTTCCTCCTGTGTAGCTGCCCCAGTTCCCACCAGTAGGCAATTGTGTTGCAGCGTTTAGCACTTCTAAAGTTAAAAATTAAATTAACTGCTGCCGTTAGGATGGCATAAACAAAACATATGATGTAAGGAGGAAAAAGCATTTACTGAGTCTTGTTTGGAATGACCTACATAACGTAATGCTTGCTTCTCCAGTGATTAGTAATAAAAACCAGGCTAATCCCATGTCAATTAAATCCTTATTCTTCCCATGCCATAAAATTTTGTACATTTGCTATGGGTCAAATTGAGCCATCTGTGAAACAAAGCTGTGCTTGGGACAATGAGAAGGATAGTGTCTGAAAAAGCCTACTTAACAAGAAGGATTTTGTTGTAGCATATGAAAAAATGGACAATATTCTTGTTAAATGCAAGTAATGGCTTATCTTTACTGTGAATAATGAACACACTTCAACACCCAAATTCTTGGCATCATAGACAGTTCTGTAGAGATGAAGCACAACTCCTCTTGATCTCAGCTGCAGCTGTGAGACCTTGGTACTTCTCTGCATTTCCTTTCCCTAGGTTCCTGACACACTTTCTTGGTGGAGCTTATTTCCAGCCCACCCTCGTACCACAGTGCTCTGACAGGTTGGTCTCCCTGCTTTTGTTTCCCAGATTGTTTCTTTTTGTGTAGCAAGTTTTATGGACAAGATTTGCTGAGTGAGACCCTGCCCATTCTCTAGCCCAACAAGGCCTTGTAACACCAAGTAGTCTGCCAACACTCTGTTCCTACAGGCACCCAGCAGCCCTTTCCTCGTCCTGCCCCAAACACTCTCTCTCTCCAGAACTTCTGTCCAGGCTTCTTTTCCTTTTCAGCCTTTGACCTGGCTTTTATCCCCTGGCTTTTTTGATGGGGCTTTTTGTCCCAACCCTGGAGGTGTTCAAGGCTAGGTTAGATGAGGCCCTGAGCAACCTGATCTAGTTGGTGTCATCCCTGTCTATGGCATGGGAGTTGGAACTAGATGTTCTTTGAGGTCCCTTCCAACAAAGGCCATTCTATGATTTTATCCCTTTCATACGTGAATGTGGATTTCTTCTCCTCCACAGTGTCTGGACAGCAGTGAGGGAAACGTATTTCTCTCAGAACAGAGATCAAACAGGTTCCTGCTCCTAGCTCTCCTGTCCAGTCAGACAGAAAGCCCCAGAGCATTCAGGAGAAACACTCACAGAAAATGACCGTTTTGTCCTGTTCCCCCCCTGCAGTATGCTCCAATCTTTGGTGGCACTGGTAAATATACAGTCTGATCAGACGTATCCATGCACACTCCAAAGGAGTCTCCAGAGATCTGAGCCTCCTTGAAGTCAAACAAAGCACTGCTGAAGATGTATAAATTATAGTGGGATTTTTCAGCCCTATAATTTGCATAAATTTTCACCAGCCTGGCAAAAGACACATTCCTAGCCCCAAAGTCACTCTTGCTAAATGTCATCTCCTTCTCTGAGGTAAGCAGTATATCCATGAAGAAGTCATCAGAGCTTGCAGTGTGGGCAATCTCCCCCAGGATTTTTCCCATGCTTCACTTAAAAAAAAATCTGAGATAAGGAAGAAGGAGGTATACAAGCATGGCAAAAAGAAACATAGTTCACAGTTCCCCCATCTAGCAATACTGTAAGCAGCTGGAAGCAATCTAATCAGAAGTTTCAAGCAACTAAAAGGATGTGCTACCAGCTCAGCATTTAATAATAATAACAGTAACGGTTTTAATAATAGAAACTACACAGCTGGGGAAGTCAGGATTTCCCGTCAAAACTGCCATAAACCATCTGTTATTACCAGAGAAATACTATGTCATGACAAAATAGTACCTTTAAATCTCAGTCCTACGGATGATGCAGTATTCTGAAATCCTGCAGGAGCAAAGGGTATTCACAGCATCAATCTGATTCTTGTTACCGACTCAGAAGCTCCGTTTGCAATCCACTTTTAGATATTCAGAAATTGCTAAATTTGAGAATAGAGTTTATGCTACGTGGCATATCAATTTCCTGCCCTTCTGGTGGATATTACTAGGTGGAATACATAGCCATTTGCTAATACTAAAAATCTCTGATTTTGTACAGAAAAAGGAAATTAGTAAAAAGACGTTTAGAAAGTAAATATACACCTAAGCAAGTATTTTCCCTGGAAAACTAGATCTTTTTACATTGTTTCTTTGTGTTGATGAATGGGAAAAGGAAAAAAAAAATGGTGGAAATCTGGGGAGAATTTATCTTGACTTTTTTTTTTTTTCTTTTTCTTTTTCTGAAAAGTCTTCTCTAAGGGGAATCTGCTCTCTTCTCCCAAAATTGAGTGAAGTCAGTGATAAAGCTCCCACTGATCTTGCTCTGGGCTTTGGATTAGGACGCAGCCTTCACTAATAGGGGACACCCCATTCAACCTTCAGATTTAATGCTTTGGCAGAAGCACCTGGTGAGAAGCTGTCTGCAGGAAACGAGTTTTATGAGAATGCTAAAAGGTTGAGCGTGTGCCCCTGTGTGCTAAAATCAGACTTACAGTATCTATCTCATAGTGCAACTACAGACCTGTAGACAGAAGATCCTGTTTAAGTATTTTAGATGCTACAGTAGGTCCAAATACTTTGCAGAGAAGAGCCAGCTCTGTGTAAGCTCATTTTAGTACATCCTGAAAGAAGGGGACTTACAATACTGGTCTGTGGCAAGGAGCATGTGCCAGGCCCCTGTCTACAGTCTGTCCCTGCAACAGTGCCTTTCAGCTTGAGTATTTCAATGGAAGGATGAAACATGTATGTACACATAGACATACACATAACCACTTTTACATTAACAGAAAAAAACTACCTCAGCACCTCCCAGTTTTTCAGTCTGCATTTCTTTGCCTCCAGTATTTGATTTGACAGCCCTATCTGTTCTGTTCATTCCTATTTGTGACTTTTTGGAACCTATTAGCAGTGCAGTTTGGTACAGCTGAAGATCAGCAACTGCCTAGATCAGCACTATGCGGTATAGGATCCCCAGACTGCCTTTATTTAGACCTCTTGAAATTCAGTCTGTGGTATTATACTTCTTTAGCAAACATTAAAAAAAAAGAAAAGAAAATATTAATCCATCTGCATGTATACAGACATATGTAAGCATACACACATGCACATACATATATAGAGAAAGAGTGACAGATTAATGGTAACATCTGATTATGTTTTAAACTAATGCCCCTTTATATCTCTCTGGCACTGTAAAGAGTCCTTAAAAAAGAAGATGTGTAATTTACATTCATTTTAAGGACATCTCAGTGCTGATGAGAAGCGTAAAGGGCCTTAGAGCAACAGAACCAGCCCAATGGTACCCATTGCCACACTTCTTTTTACATTTCACAGATATTTGCATTACAAATGAAATTCCTTAATTACAGGTTACATTCCAAATAAGGCATCATTACAAATATTAAACTGCAGAGTTGCGATGGCTGGCATATTGGAAAAAGACCTTAAGGGTAAATTCTGCCACAGCCAGATTATGAGTGACAGCCCCATAACAAGCCACTGCTTCTTCCACAACAGGGCTCAGAGGCTTTAGTGCTTAGTAATTTTCTCTGATTATTAAACAAGTGGAGCTATTCCAGCATTTTGTCCGCTCCTCCACAGTGCAGAGAAGTGTAGTCAGCCGAAGGAGGATCTTTTACACATACACTATGCCTAGCACAATAAAACCCAATTGTGTTTTGGGGCTGCTAGTCTCAGTTCAGAGAAGAATGGAAAAATAACAGCTATAACATAAATCAAATAGCAATTCCTACCTTATACATACTTGACTTTGCAAAAATTATAGCCGTTTATGTAATATATATGCTTAGGAATCCTAATGGAAACGTTTGGCTGCACCTTGGCTGACTAAAGGTCCATCTAGCCCAGCATCCTGTCTCCAGCTGTGAACTGGCAGCCCAGAGAGGAGTACAAAAGCAGTGCAAATGTACAGTGATGTTTCCTCAGAACGGTCCCCTAGTTCTGAACTTGGGCTTAAGGACTTCCTGCACCAAAGCCTAACAGCTCCTGACTGATTTTCTTTCCATGAAGAGTCACTTTTTGAACACATTTGTATTTTTAGCAACATTACGTCCTGTTCAAAGCTTCGTTACATCTTGGGTGAAATGTCTTCCTTTGTTTTGAACCTGCTACTTGCTATTTTCTCTTCATGCTCCCTAGTTCTTGTTCTGGGAGGGAAGACAAACTGTGGCTCCTTGCTCACCTTACAAGATGCTCTGCTTCTGAAGGTTATCCTGCAATAGATCATTGGAATGTACTGTATTTTAATAGGACACCTGTGACACTGTGTGTGCTACAGCAGAGAGAGAGAGAGAGAAAAAGAGAGAGGTTTTCATAATAATCCTATTCTTAAGGCCTCATAACATCAAAGCTGAAACTAGCTTTTTGTATTCTACAATAAAAAGGACATAGTCAATTTTCCAGCAGAGCTTACATGAAGGGTAACTAATTAATAACAATGTCTTCTCCTAAGTAAGCTATCTTAAGCTATCCAAAGTTAGATTTTTTCTATATTGAGTTGTTTTGATAGAAGGCTGTTAACTTTTTGGTTTCTGTTGGCAAGTTAAGACTCATGTATTTTTGTATGTCTAGCTCATTCTTTTTCAGTATTTTTTTAAAATTTATAAATGGAAGAATGCATTACGTTTCCTTTTCAGACACAAGCCATACCATACACCATATTGCGTTCTACTTGTCTTGAATAAGAAACAGGCTTGAAGAGTTAGTCATTTCCAGTGTCTGTCAACCAGATACAAGTTCAGTAAAATGAGCCATTTTAACTTTCACGACTGCCATTTTCAGCAGCAAGAACTTGCATTCAGTGTGCACAGCTCCCCAACTTGTCATCTGGAATAAATCTGTTTATTAAGGACTTACAGAGCTCTGGAAAATATAGCAACAAGTCCGTGGCTGCATTCCTGCTCTTCAAACCCACACAACTGCAAATTCAGAATAATTTTAAAGTGCATTCTTAAAGCATGATAAAGAAGATGTGTTTTGTCTTTTTTTTTTTTTTCCCAACATCTCTCTTCCCTCTTCTCTTCCAACCCCTACTCCATCTATCGTACTGTGATGTCTCTGACCATCTGCCTCTTAGTGCTCTTTTATCACATTCAGTTCACTTGATTCTCTAAAAGCCCCTCACTCTTGCAGAGGATTTTCTTTCTCCGTGTGCTTTCGCTGTTGCTGTGAACTCTCTCTTTCTCTTTTGTCTCTGCTTCAGTCTCCTCGAGTTAATGTTTAACAACATTTTTTTCATCGTTTCCCCCCCTCTTTCAGAAGACAATGGTAAGGTTGAGTGAGTATCTGGGAAGCCATGCCTTGGGCTAAAATGTATCTATCCAATATCTGAGTGCTGAAGTCAGAAAATTGGGGATGGCATCTCCTGTGGTCATTTTATCCACAGACTAAATGGAAACACAACAAGCCTCAATGATGCTATTGATTACCTTTTAACTGCTAATGTGTTTATGATACTGGCGTTGCTTTATTGATTTTAATAGAGAGAATTGAGTATATTTTAGATAATTATGTTTTTTTTCTTCTTCTTCTTCTTTTCTTTTTTTCTTGAAGATAACATAAAAGGTTACAGCTTCCTTTGTATTTCCTTTCAGACTATGTAGCCGAAATTGATACTTGGTCTAGAAATCTCCAGAGACCACACTATACACAAGGAATTCATACACATCTGTGAGTGTTGCAGTTAACAGTTTTTTACATTGGAACTATATGTACTAAGGCACACACACATAAGAACATCTGTATGTAAACATCCTTGATTTCAACCATTTTCAAAGGATTTACTTCATCTGAAAGGTTCTGATTGCAAATTTTATGCAGATACACATAACTGCTGCTGTGTTTTGTTAGAGGCAGGGCAGAAAAAAACTGCACAGTCTCACGGCCTGTGTGTACTACGAAGTATTAACTCATTTTACAGTTTGCAGTATGGCAAAAACTCATAGATCTAATCCAGCAGTCTTGATATTTTCATTTTCTCTTCATTATTTGTGCATTAGTATCTACTAGCCAAAGTCAACATCATCTTACGCTGAACAAACAGACAGCAAGAAACAATTATTTCCCCTGGAAAGTTTTAGGTCTAAGGGTGAGATTTGCAGAATTGCCTAATGGAATTAAGAGCCCGAATCCTCATTTTCAATTTGCAATCTTACCTTTGTTGGGGATTTTTAAAAAGCAAGGCAGCCAAACAAAACAAAACAAAACACAAACCAAAAACAAAAGAGGGGAAAGGCAGGATTAATACGTCAGTTTTACAGGCAAGGAACTGAGGCACAGAGAGATTAAACGATTTGCACAGCGTCACTCCTGGAATCTGAGCACTGACCTCAATTCTCCTGAGTCCCTACCCGTACCGCCAATTCTCCAAGTTTTCACGTAGCCTGTGCCTTGTATCAAACACCCTTTAATATCTTCAAGCCCTAAACATACCACTTACGTTTTCACTGTTAATGTCTGCCTCACTGGGGCAGCCAAAGAGTTCCCGTCTCAGCAAGTTCCCATCATATTCTAGGAATGTCAGGTAGAGGTTGCGGAAGAACTCCACGTGCTTGTTTTTCACTCGCAGCTTCTTTGGTGAGTTCCAGTGAATCACCTCAGAGGGAAAAAAGAGAAAACATGTCCTGCTGTTAGAACACAGATTTGCTTTACTCCCCATTTTTGTGTGTGTTTAGTTTACTGCCCTCTTAAAAACAAACAAACAAACAAAAAAAAACACAAAACAAAACAAACAAAAAAAAAAACAACCAAACAAAAAACAACCAGAACTGCACCGACTTCCTTCTGTCTTTTTACCTGGACAGCTTTATCATGTCTTTTACAAGTGACTGCATACTGTACAGACGATGCTCTTTTAAACCTGTCCATAGCATAACTTGTATGTATGAGTTGGGGTGCTGCTCAGATTTGTGATGTAGCACCTCCTAAATGCTGCCACTGGTCTAATGACAGACCCTACAGGTTTATAGGCTCTTTTGAAGAAGGGGGGCATTATGAGGGATTCAGGGATGTTAATATTAAGCATTAATCTCATATTTCCATATGACTGATTGATTCACTGTTTCAGGCCAGGCAGACTCTTTTGTTAGACACTAAGGAGAAAAAGCCTCAGATGGATTCCTGTATCTATGTACACCCTTCAAAAAGGACTGAATTTAATCTGACTTCCCTTTTTTCCACTGCTTCATTTAAACAAGACTGATCTCAGTTGCATTATACAACATAGTGGTGTAGCACAATGCTTCACCCCTTGAATTCCTATTTCTAGCAGGTATTTAGCCTCTACTAACGGGAGATGACTCTCACACTGGCCTAGATTTAACTCTAATGCTGACATAAAGGGCCCGATTCTCATTTACATCCAAGCGACTTTGCACTGCTTCCTGGCAGCGTGAACGAGAATGGGGCCCTAAGGAAAAACTATCAAGGAGCCAAAAGTGGCTTGCAGGAATGCTTTCATTTTATAGAGGCTATATTTTAGGCATAAGAAAAACAAAACAGAAAAAAACAACCAACAGCCAAGTGCTTTGTAATCAGTTTTATTCCTGTGACTTCTAAAGAGATTAAAAAAAAAAAAAAGTCTCCCTTGGGAACATTTCCAAGCGAGGAGTTCTGGAAGTTCTCTGAATGCATTAAGTGAATTGCACACACAGCCACGGAGCTGCAATGCCAGCTGCCGAGCCGGTGGGGTGGTAAGCTTTGTTCTGCACATTGCATCTGTGGCAGGGAGTAGGGAGTGGACAGAAGCAGCCCTAAGCAGATGAACCCAGTCCCCTCGGTGTCAGCAGCACAGCTCTGCAGGAACAGGGAGCCCTCTCAGCTTCTGAATGAGTAAGCCACAGGAGGAAGAACAGGACATCGCCTGAACTTTTCCAGTACTAACGTCAGCAAAAAAGACAGCCTCTCCATGGAGTATTAATATTCCCCCCACCCCCCAAAAGAAAAG
>NC_048893.1:55190177-55275517 GCF_011077185.1 Oxyura jamaicensis | reverse complement strand
GGGAAGGGAAGGGAAGGGAAGGGAAGGGAAGGGAAGGGAAGAAGAGAAGAGAAAAGAGAAAAGAGAAAAGAGAAGAGAAGAGAAGAGAAGAGAAGAGAAGAGAAGAGAAGAGAAGAGAAGAGAAGAGAAGAGAAGAGAAGAGAAGAGAAGAGAAAAGAGAAGAGAAGAGAAGAGAAGAGAAAAGAGAAGAGAAGAGAAGAGAAGAGAAGAGAAGAGAAGAGAAGAGAAGAGAAGAGAAGAGAAGAGAAGAGAAGAGAAGAGAAGAGAAGAGAAGAGGAGAACCCAAAGCTGTCTCTACATAGCCAACACCAACGAAAATCTCTCCTGGTATGGAAAGCTTTAACATTTCCTAAGATCTCGCTACTGAAGTTACTAGGATGTCAAAAAGCCATAAATACAAGTTACAGAAAAGCAACTATAGAGAAGTAAGATCATTTCAGAAATAGGCAAATGACTTTTTCCAATTCCAGGAACACGTTAAATCAAGTTCATGATGTATCTACACATTATAAATATTGGAAATTATTTGTACAAAAAAAATTGCTATATTTTTCCCACATAATGCTACATTCTTTGCTGCTTTTACATTTGTTCACATACTCAAAAGTGTAGCTTAGCTGTGAAACATGTTGCTGCAATATTTGCAGAAAATACAAAACAACACGGAAACAAAAGGGGCGTTAGCTAAAATTGCTTGGACACGACATATACTCTACGTGACACATCTCCTCCATTGAAAAGTGCATCTTCAAGACTTCTGTTCTTCGAAAAGAACTTGACATATTTACCCATTTAATTTAAATGCAGCAAAGGCATAGAATCATAGAAACATTAAGGTTAGAAAAGACCTTCAAGATCATCTGGTCCAACCACCCCCTACCACCAACGTCACCAATGTCACCCACTAAACCATGTCCCTAAGCACCAGGTCCAAAATGTATGCAAAAAGATCTCAGTGACTGAATCCTACCTCAGGGAAACAAGCTAGCATAATAGGAGAACAGGACTGAAGGTATCTAAAGGGCTGCTACACAGTTTTACAGGGTGCTAGCAAGCACTTTTTCAAGCAGGCATAGAAAGGAAATGGTCAGTCTGCTGGTAACTTGTGCTTAAGAGTGGATCAAAGAACACTGAAAACATGGGAAATGGAACAAAATTTTTTATTTTTTTATTTTTATTTTTATTTTTTTCACACTGCAAAAATGCAGTGCATTTTCCCTATTGCACCTACAATTCATGAGTGTTCTTTTGGGTGTCTTCATGAGCAGCCTGTGCCCCCATTGAGCCCTCTGACCCCTCACACTAGGGACTGTGATCACAGAAAAAGCTAATGATGATAAATTCAACAACTGTTACAGGACAGGCTCCCCACCATCGTAGGAATTTCCCATCAGTGCACACACACTGTCACATCGCAGCCAAGTACCGGTGTTGACGCCTCTACCAAGTCGTGTGGGGGACGATGTCAAAGCCAGACAACTGCAGTTGTCAGTGCAGAGCCTGTTCGCTGCTCTGCTTCCAAATCTGTTGCGTGTACAAAGTCTGGGAAGTGTCAGGGGCCTAGCTGGTGGTTCAGATCTGATCAGATTTGAAAAGTGTCAGGATGCTGTATGTGTACAGATGTCAAGGGAGCCTGAAGTGAACTGAAGAAAGCTGAATGCAGCTGATGACTGCCCAGAAAAGCTGATTTTTTAATCAAGGAAGACAGTACACGTCAGTGCTGCTAGAGAACATAACGGAACTATGCAACCATCTGGATGACCTGAGGTAGGGAAACCACAAAACAGGTTTAGTGGAAGAGCAGGCTGCTATTCAAATGTAACCTGATTTCAGAAATATTATGTCATACATGAAAGCAAAAAAAAATAATAGTAGGTTTCAAAAGGCAACAAGATTCTTAACCAGTGATATATATAACACCACATCCAAAGACCACTTTTTTTTTCTTTTTTTTTCCTTTTTTTTTTTTTTTTTTTTTTTTTTCTGTTAGCCCACAGATTCACCTTGAGTTCTGCCTGTAGCTGTCAGATTTGGTTTACTGTACAACCAACCACACCACAAGTTGTATAGACCAACACATCCTTGGATGGGCTGTCACAGGCCTCAGTGACATGATGAAGACAGCAGCCTGCACAGGTAAAGCTAAGGCCATTACATTAGAAACTTTACTGTGGGCAACAATGAATTGATTGGGAAAAAAAAAAATCAGTTGGAAGGAGCCTACAGGGAAATCAGAAGAAAAAAAAATCGAACTCAGAATCCACTTTTTGCAGTCTGAGCTAGTGTTATCACAACATTAAAAAGAGAAAGAGCATCTAGGAACTAAAAAACCTCATTACTACAATATCCCCTTTCTAAGACTGAATAGCACTGTAATACTGCATTTATTTCTGCTTCTATTTTCCCTCTTAGTTTCTTAGCTATTCCAAAGCTCTGTTGGCTTATAGAGGAAATTGCACCTGAAACATATGAAATACCAGTGACATTATCTGGGTGGACACTTCAAGAACAGTGCTAGCCTCCAGGCTGTCCCATGGATCCTTCCCATTCCAGATCAAGGCCTCCTGAGAACTAAGAAAAATGCACTCTTTAATCTTCATTTAGCTATTTAAGTACTGAAAGATCAGAACTTAAAATTCCACGTCTATTTAACACTTGGTTAGTCATCATTAAGCGACTTGGCACTATCTACATTTCTGTTCATACCATCCTACTTAATCAGCAACCCTTACCACTCACTGCTTACACTCAGCCAGCCTCCTGGAACACTTCCATATATTTGTGACCTAGTGAAACACACTGCACTGAATTGGTAGTTCCCAGTTACTCACCAGCTTCTGACTCATGGCACTCAAGTGATGACACAGTTGGTGTTTCATAGACTGACAATGGGTTCTGAGATGGAAGGTAACAGGACATTATATGCAGGCAGAGAGTAGGAGGGGGCTTTAAGTTCAGTTACCTGCATAGAAATATACTGAAAATGGAAGTCCCAGCAAACCTCTTCAGTTTCCAGCCACATTGTCCTCTTTGGAGACATGAAGTATTTCAAATACAATGTTCAAACCACTAAACTATAAGCTAGCTAACACAACATTATTTCTGTAGGTGCTCTTATCCGTTTTTCGCTCAAAGCATCTGCTCTCTCCAAATAAAATATTTAGCCTAATGTTTCCTTAAGCACAATCCCTTCCATTTTTTAGCCAAAGACAGATCTTGATAATCTTCTTCAGCCCTTAGGAAATTAGAGAATATCTGTCCTTTCCTGTGGTTCTCTACCTATCTTCCAGGCTGAAGGGGCAAAAAGTAATAAATTAAGCCTAAATTTAAGCCTGAAGAGGTTTATTTTTACAAAGTGCTGAACAGATATTAATTAAGCCCATGAGCACATTGCTATTTTAGGTAAATAAGTAAAAGTGATATTCTGTAGATGGGTAGCTTTCTTGCTTAAAAACTAGGTTCCTTTAGGCAACCAGACAGTTCTCACTGAATTCAACATCAGTAAAATGTTCAGCAACTGTGCATAGAACAGTCACTTATATATGCCACTGTAATGCCATCTCAATAGGCATTTTTCAGGCACATATTGTTGAAAAGTTTGGTTTAAACATGTGCAAAGTCACACTGCAAACAAGCACCACCTGTGTAATTGATGTCTGGATTAGAGATGTCTGGAAAACTTATTCTTAAATTGTCTTTTTATCAGAAACGAATAGTTTATTAAAAACAAACAAACAAACAAACAAAAACCTCAACAACATAATTTTCTCAGGAAGGGTCAAATGCTTCATAAAAATGTCATCAGGGAGGTTTCAGAACTCCAGAGTGATATTTGTAAAGTATAGTAGTAGGATTCAGCAGTAGGATTCAGCCAGCAGCCCAGAGATATGGGCACTGCTTTCAGAGGTGGGATTCAAATCCCTGTTCTGCCTGATTTAGTTTCCATGGTCCCAGGGATTACTTTACCCCTCCCAGGTTACTGCCAATACTGGCTAACAATCTCTGTCCCTATCTAGTATCTGTATATCTAGTTCACAAAGTTCTCAGTCTGCCCTCAAAAGGATTTGCAGCTCTCCCTCCAACTCTTGTACCAATGCTTAACAAGAGGCCTCCTGCCTGCAGCAACACCCTTAAAACACCTCTACAATACCATCGTGCTCCCTTTTTGGCATGGCAGAATCACCTGCGGTGTTCATTCATGGGAGTGATATGTTTACCCCTCTTCGACCTTTGCTCCTCTCAATGTAGCTCTTCCTTGGTTGGCATTAAAAGATGCAAGGCAGCAGAATGCCAGAGCTGCTGCAGATCAGTGCTGAGGTGCTTGGACAGCATGGGGTGGCTCAGGGACTGGAACAGAGAGAGGTGCAGTAGGTCACGTTTGAGGCAGATCTGAAATGATGTATTTGGGTTATAAACAAGAATCTGTATAAAGTTTTGTTGGCAATCCTACAAAGTTGCTCTAGTCTGGAAGTCATTCCCAGTGAAGGCAGAGTGAATCACATAAAATAATTTCAGAAAGGGGAATTTATGAGGTCAATTTTATATCTACCTGCTAATTTGCTATCAGCTGTATTCAAAGACAGCTGCAAAAACAATCACAACAGGACATAAACCACTTACCTATGGTGTGTGTGTGTGTGTGTGTGTGTAAATTCTAATAATTTGATATATTCCCATTGAAAAAATCCAGCATCCAATTTTTTGTGATTGTGAATTACCCCATTCTGTGTGTGTAAATAGCATCTGTACCCTTGACAGCCAGACTTCTCTTGATGACTGACTCATTCAATGAGGTCATGATTCATTGTCAGAGGCATCACAATTCATTACCTTCATAGGATTTTTCTTGCCATTTGGTTTGTGCCAAATCACATTAATTGAGATTTCCTTACAGACAGAGCAAACTATTAACCAAAAAGGAAAGCAAACACAGGAGCCAACCCAGAAAAAGTAATACATAAATGAATCTCAGTTGCAGATAGATCACTGCTGTGCCACTAGTGCACATGCTTGTCCACTGGCATTGTGGGCACCGTGGACTATGTGAATGAGCTGAGATAAGTAAGATAGGAGCGACAGTGGATGCCTACAAACAATGTACTTCCATATCTTTTTGCCAGTCTTCATCAGCAATTCTAGAATGTTTCTCAAAGGTGTAACAAATGCCATGCAAAAAGAAACACCTCTGGCCTTTAGAGGCTGCAGTTGGCTTACTTGACAAGAAGAATTAAAGGGCATCTGCTTCCTCTTAACCCGCTCATGTTTTTTGTTTAAATTATTCATTTCAAGTCATTCTTGACTGATTCAAAGCATCTTTAAAAAAAGGTGCCCTCAGGGTGAGGAAAGGAAAATTTTTGTATATGTAATTTTTTTATTGAAGTTGTAGTTCCATATGTCACAGATAGCAGAGCAAAACCAACAAACATCAGCCTAGCTGTGCACAGTATGTCCTTTAGCACTATACAGTATGACAAAGGAGGTAAGTAAGGCTTTAGAAAAAAAGAAAAAATATTGAAGTGGTCTTATTTTGATGTTGGGTTAGATGGATTTAAAATTAGTCATCACTAACAATGCAAGACTTGATTAGCTGTATTTCTGTTCTTCTCATGCTTCCTCTGAAAGATCCCCCTATGCAAGTCTTCCCAGATTTGTGTATGCTGCCTAGCTGCAGCAAGAGTTCAGCAGCAGTCCAACATCTGACCTTCTCTAACGTAACGCAATTAAAAAAAAATCAATAAAATTGATACAGATGCAGCTTAATGAGGAGTATAAGGAGAGAAAAAAAAATGATTAGAATCCTCTTCAGGTACTATGAAACATTCAAGTGCTTCATAGGCCTCCAAAAAGCATGCTAGCCAGACTCTGCTTGCAAGGATGTGAACAAAGCAGAAGAAAAGTGTATCTGTGTATATATATATATATATACACACTTGAACAGGAGCCAGCCCTGGGGGTCTAAGTTTATTTAACAGAATGCTGTGTGTAGAAGACAAATCCTCAAATCCCATGGACTTTGAGACCAGATCGAATTAAATCAGTGCCTTTTTAGACTGACATGTGGCATACGGTCTGATCTGACTGAGGAAGACTTGACTTGGTCAGTTTCGCCTTGGAATTTAAATCTCTCCCTGCATTTCCTTCATTCCTATGCTATCCTTCTTAATCCTCCAGTACAAACTTCGCAATCTGTCTTTCTCTCCCTCTTCCCCTGGAGGTTTCTCCTACCTTGTTTTTTATTCCAGTCTTACCATGAAATACAGGATGTGCCAAATACATTGTGTCATATCATTTATATTAAATGCCATGGAAACCGACTATGGTGATTTTAAGAGCATATTTTCTAATTTGGGCTAATGACATTTGTTGCTTATTTGAGAAGACCACATACCAAACTAGCCCACTAGCCCGTTTTTTTTTTTTTGTTTTTTTTTTTTTGAACTAGAAATATGCTAATTCTCATAATGCAAATTCACAACTTGAAAGTTCTTCATATAACAAAAAAATACATAACCCAACTGAGCAGTACTGACTGAGGACCACTTCATTAACTGCTGAGTATGGGCAGAGCTTCATTGAAATCAGTGGGGCTACGTGCACTAGATAAGGCTCTGCCTCTCTTTCAAAGCAAAGAATTTCAGCCCCAGTTCAGCACAGTACTTAGGGAATATGCCTAATTTTAGCAGCATGAGTAAGTCCAGCTGAGATGAAGAAACCACTTGTGTGTCTGCACCTCTTTCTGAGTTAAATAACTCAGGGCAGTGGAGGATATTTTGCATATTAGACTTCATTGCCTATGCTGAAATGGAACTGCCGGTGTGGTACAACATACAGTAAATAAACAACCAAGCCTAACAACTATCTTAATAATGAAGAAAAGATTCATTTTACTTTTAAGACACTTGTATTAAATGCTAACATACAGGTCTTACATATGAGCCAGATGTCCCACAGCTGATGGGAGTTAGTCAATGCAATCACTGGAGTCCAAAGAGTGGTTTGCCTGATCAGTCATCGTATGGGTACTCTGAGGTGAGCTGAACCTCTCTCCAAAAACACTGATGGGTAGCACAACTCAATCGCCTCAATACAGATCAGTATCTTTTGCTGATGCAAATGTATGTGTCTTAACCTGGCGCTGAATCCCACCCTGACTGTCTCAGCTGATTATATGATTTAATGTAAGATCCTAATTCACGGAATACTGTGGTATCTCCCAGACATTTTTCTAAATTTCATCTTTCAGAAAACATCTTCCCTGCTACCACATCTCTCTTCTTTTGTTTCAGGCAATTGCTGTCAGACACCTGGCAGTTGCTTCCATACATGATTCTGAACATGAGCACAGAAATAGAATTTCAGCCAGCACCTTGTGACAAGGCAAAAGACCATCACGCTTTAAATCCCTATGGGGATGCTGACCTACAAACATCTATCATAAAACATTTATTGATCAATATACTGATCAGTAAACTGACCTGATTTAAAAAGTTGTCTTCTGTTGAGCATGCTTTAATAGTTGGTTGCAAACATTTTATCTGTGAAAGTCAAGCAATACTGGCCATTTTTGCATATACACCCCATATGGTGTATCTTCTGTCTTTTGCAAAGTCCACGTTTTAGAATCAGTGTGTCCAGGGAGATTGGTTTTCTGTGTTCATCTACTATCTGAAGTTCATACCGAACACTTCTGCCATTACTCCACAAATTGTTAAAATGGAAAATTTGGTTAGATATAAGGAAATATTTGATATTTGAAACTCAACTGCACAAGGCCCTGAGCAACCTCATCTAAATTGGTCCTTATTTGAGAGGGGGTTGGATAGTGTCCAGAGGTCCCTTGCAAATTATTCTATGGTTCCATGATTTTTTTAAAGACCTAATTTTCTAGAACTCTCTCAAAACAAAAATGAAGTATATGAACTTTAAGTGAATTTTGAAATGAATTGTCAGAAGTTATTTAATATTTACTACACTTGCATGTTGAATAGTCTGCCCTAATGGCATTTACTGATGTTTAGCTAGCCCGTCTTATTCTGCACCTAGTAGAAGCTTAATCAGCTTCAATTCTGAACTCTATGCTTGCTACATTTGAGTCTTGCCATTGAAAATGACCACAGCACACTTGATGTTAATTCACCCATATCCTTTCAAATCCATCCTTCTTTTATATTCTACTTGACAACAGTGAAAAATGTGCTATTAAATTGATACTATAGCTTCATTTTATTAAATTATTAGGTTTCTACTCAGCACATCCTGGAAAAATAAATGGTGGTGTGCCTGGGTAAAGTGCATACGTTTACATTTTGGCTAATGTATTTCTAGCTAGGCTCCACCTAACCCTCTTTATGCAATTCACTCCACTAAACAATGTTGACTAAAGATTTTCAAGCTTGCCCAGTACAAAAGAAGATTTTGTATTCTTTGGCTAAGAAGAGTTAAGAATTGGGACAGCAGTAGGAACTATGGCTCAGAACTAATGGGTGACAGCATAGACAAGTCACGGAACACAAGAATGGGATGCATTTGTCTAACACCTTGTCAAACGCTAAAGCAGCATTCATCTTTCAATTTTCTAGCAAAATGCACACAGCTGAAGTCACATTTACTGCCATTGCTTGGGTGTCCTTATAAGCTCTATGTGCTTGTTTCCTCTTCTATTTAAGGGGCTTCATTCATGTCAGAGTGGTGCCCTGCATTCTCTGTGCTGAAGGATACTACCCATAAAACATACCTTCAGGTCAGACACATCTCTGTAGCACTGCTCAGAACGAGTGTGATCAGACAGCTGAACATTCCAGAAACATGGAAGCTGGTAGACAAGGAAGGGATTTTGCTTGATGACTGCATTGAAGATATCCTAGCAGACAGAAAGAGAGAAACAGTTGGGTACGTTGTTTCTACAGTGGGGTGATGTCAGCCCCTCTGAACTGACTGTCCTTCTCCCCCTCAAGGCAGAAATGCAAATAGTTATGCAAGCTGAACTTTGTAAACTCTGCTTCACAATTCTGTTTCCAGGAAAGGTTATCAGTCTAAGGAGTGATGGGTAGATCTGAACTAGAGGAACATGCTCTCTCTTGACACAAAGAGCTAATGGTCTCCAGCAAAGTTTTAAAATACAAGTACCTTGTAGAGCAGGCGGGAGACATGGTTTCTCTTCTAGTCACCAGGGAGAGTAATATGCCAAAAAGGTCAAAATGACTGCTGTTAGTAAGTACTGCATCACTTCTCAATAAAGGGCATGAAATGGAAGTAACAAGAATCATTTTGATGAACTTCAGTAGCTTTGGATCAGCCTGCAAGGATACATCTCTATGTGTACAGTAAGCACCATGGCCTACTTAGTAGTGACTGATCATGAGCCACATGTAGCTCAGGAGCAGTAGAAATATCTAAATATGATGCTGCATTGAGTTAATATACTCAAGCTGCTGAGCACAACTTTTTGGTTCAGGTCCAGTAAGTACTACATTAACAGGGCTTCTGCATTTAAAATGGAGAGTTGGCTGGAATCACAGAGAGTAATTAAGCATTTCTGTGCATAGGCACGCTACTTCTTTTCTCAGCCTCAGTTTCTCATCTGTGGCAGGGAGACAGCAGCAATTCTGTCTTCATGGGGGTGTTGTGGCCAGGCATACATTAAAGACTCATGGGACTTATCTGCCAGAAACAGTAAAGAAACATCTCGAGACCTTTAGAACCACAATCGGCTAAGACAAAACAGTAGGAAAAGATATAGTATGTCTGGACTTCAAATGTCTGGAGGGTTTTATATTAAAGAAAGAAGAAAAAGTTAAAGCTTGAAAATGCCAGTTGTCCATTTATGAATCATTGGTGCATAGGAAGTAAAAATGTCAGTGTAGTAAGAGAAACCTTATGAGTAGATCTCTATTCCTCTCTTCTACCCCTTCCCTGGCACAACAATTCAACAAATGGTGACTGCAGGCACAAAATTTTTCTCTCCTCTTCCCATACCTCATCCCCTTTCCCCTTCTTACCATCAACAATCCAAGGAGTAGCAGTTATGCTCTCACCCTGCAGTGTCCTACTCACCTGGTCAGCCAGTGAAGTGGACAGCATGCTCATTAACTCCCGCTCGGCTGTGAGTCTCCACATCTGCTCCCATTTCATCTTCCGTAACTTATCGAGAAGCAGCAAGATAACCCCTGAAGGAAAACAGTGCAGGGAACAAGAGAGGATGTGATACCATCTTCCAGTCAAGGCCCTTCCCATCTGTGTGCTGACTCATGGCAGTTGAAACAAAGACATAAACAGGGATCTACAGACTACAGGCCTTACCCTATGCTAACACAGGACTAAAAAACCATCAGGTTTCACTACACCACTAAGAAAAAAGTTTTCATGAATCCTTGAGGCTACAGAGAAGAAATGGTATATATGCAAATGCTAGGTCATGCAGACTCTTGCAAGAAGGATAAAGTAGCCAAAGAGAAATGGAACTGGAAGGAAGAGGACTGAGAGAAGGATGTTGTATTTCTAGCTGACTATTTGGTAATTGCTAAAGCCTGATTTCATTATGACATAATTAGCATTGGGATTGTTCCTGACAAAATGAACCTGTATTGGTGATTCATACGGTGAACATTAACTTCATGCTAGCTTTATCATTCCAAAAAGAATTAGGCAACATCACACAAGTAAAAAAGAAAGAACTTCCTATCAGTCAAAGCAATCCTCCTCGCTTCTTGTTCTGAGAAGCTACAGATTTGAAGAGGGTATTCTGTCAGGTCACTGTGTGACAGGGAAAAGGTAGAGTAGAGACAATTCTGATCTATCTAGTATGAGCTCACTTCTGCCATCTTCATACTGACCAGAGACCTGCTGTATTTACACTGACCAGAGATCTGCTTCTTGCAAAATCCTGCTGTTTAAATGAGTTTCTACCTGGCCTGAAACCGAGATTATGCTGAGATGAGTAGAATTTTGTCACTCATACACAACATTTTACTCGATGCATGTGGGGTGAAATATGACCCTTAATACTTTTTGCATAGGATGCAATACGTACTGTGAAGGATGAAGCCACAGCCCTTACTCCTCCTAGTAAGTTGTTAGTCACCCGCCATCTGATTACAATCCCTTAAACCTTTCTGAATAACAGCTTATCATGGTAAACATTGCCTGTTACATGTTAATCTTTGAGAGTGCTTGTCATTAAGGCAGAGAGTGTTCATAGAGCAGGATCCTCAGATTGGAAAGTTACACCTGAAGGGGGAAAAGGGATAGCTCAACATGCATTCGAGCTAGCTCAGTTGGCTTTTGTTTGGATGGAATCCCTTGTGGGGAAGAAGGGAAAATAGCAGAAGCAATGAAGCTGGACTGAAGCATTGGCAAAATCTTTCCTGCAAGGTCTTAGAAAATCTTACTTGAAAAATTAATTCAGAAAGACTTAGGTAAGAGCACTGTCATGGGGAATGAACACGAGCTGAAGGACCACAGAGAAAGAGTAATGATAAACAGCAGCCTAGCAGGTTGACAGGAAGCACCTAGTAGGAGTGATGATAGGTTTTGTGCTGTTCCCCATCTCCTTTAGTGGAAGGGAGAGTGAATGGAATAGTAATGACATCTGCAAGTGATGTGAAACCAGTGGTCTTCCAAAAGATCATGACAACTGTAGAGAAACGTGGACAGCTACACAGAAGAGTATAAGATGCCAAAAAGCAGGCACTGGGAAAAGCTGCCCAAGGGAATCTAAGATGGTAAAACTAAAAGTGATGAGAATGAGAAAGGAAATGTAGCCTGAATATTTAGGAAAAAATCTCCTAAATTCTTTGTGGTGGCATAACCAAAAAATGGCAGATAAAATGCATTACTTTATGAGTTTTTAAAAATTAGATTACTCAAAGATTAGTAAATACACATGGAACGATCCAGCACTGGTTGGGATGGAACAAAGGAGGTTCCAGGTCATTTCTATCTTCAGTTTCTACAACATGGCAAATTCCTTTCTAATAAAGCCCACTACTGCCATGAATAAAAAGAAAACCTCTTCTGGCATTGAATTTTGTGGCTTTTTTTAGTTCTGTTTCCTATTCAGTCCATCTGGTTACCAAGGATGCTGGAACCTGTGCTGGAGGGATCCCCTTTCATCTTCAGTCAACCCTTCTGCTTCCAGCTGTTGGATTGGAAAGGGACACATCATCACAACATGCTGTAATGCATTTTTGCCAATGTGTTTGTCTCCTGTCCAGTATAACTGAAGCCTATTTGGAATGTGTAGTATGCATGCGTTAGCTTCTAAGAAGGCCACTGTGCATTGTCTGAAATTCTAGACCAATGTGAAGCAGATTCCTTGCATTGCAGCAATAAAATAAGTGGGATAAGCTCCACTCTGGCAGTGTTTTTTTTTTTTTTTTTTTTTTTTTTTTCCAGTTGGCAAGAACTGTCAGCTTTGTTTCAACAGTGAAGTACAGCAAAGAAAACTCTTTATTAAGGAAAATAAAGAACAACTGTAAGATTCAGTTAACTCAAATATAATAGTTTTTGTATTTTATGGAAAATAAAACATTTTTTGTTAAGATTTTTTTTCTTAACTTCCTTAAACCTCCAATCTGAAGAGCTAAAGGGGAAATGTTTTAGTATATGCAGTATACTTTTTTTTTTTTTTTTGTCTTCCACTCCTATTCTAGCAGCAGATTATGGTGTTGCAGCTAAAGAGATTATGCTGTCCTGAGGGGCTATCACAGTAGCAGCTGAGAGAATAAGAGGCAGATGGGGTGGTAAAACTGGAATACATGTAATAGGGGATGTACTAAATTATTATGCAATTTTGGCTATTGAAAATATTCACAAGCTTTAAATGCTCCATTGCCAAGACTGATTTGGATGTGATTTCTATTTTAATTCACCTAACAGTTTGGCTTTAACACCTTTGTACAGTCTCTATTCAGGGCTTCTCACACTGTGGAATTCTAATTTATTGCTGCTGTAAAAATAACTACAGGAGGATATTTATAGCAATTTTAAATATTTACTTATTAGTATTGGTGAGAATAAGAGATTTCTACTAAGAGGAAATTTAATACTATTCACCCAATTAGTGAGTATTATTTACTGCAAAAGCAAAGCAAAAGCACGTGTGTTCGAAATTTTTAAATTGTTCATGCAAAGGAAAAGTACCTTTTCTTTGGAAGTGAGAATTTTGTTTTTACTTCTATATTGTTCTGTTACCAAAAGCAAACACAGCAAATGAACTAACTCTAATCTGTGCAATTAGTGTGCGAGCAGTGTCTGAAACACGGAAAGGGAAATATCTGCCTCAGGAGCCCCTGCCTTGAGAGTCAAATTGACTCAAATCTCAGACTAAATTCAAGTTGACTTGCAGCTGAATGTAAGGGAAAAAGGGACTTATGCTGGGCTGCTGTGCTGGGGGAGGAAGAGCCTGGAGAAAAAAAAAAAAAATCAAAGGAATATTTTATGAACATCTGGCCCCAGGCAGTGGGACATCTCATATTTGATGAGTGCAGCATTTTACTGCCCTAACCTACCTGAGGAAAGCAAAGGGAAAGCTTGGCAAGAAATAAACAGAAAGAGAAAAGTGGCAATCCAAATGTCTCACAACTATTAAACTATGATTGGCCATAGAACACCCTGTTTTCCTTATTGTGAGGAGACAGTTCAGGCATATGCAGAGATGCAAATATCTTGAAGAGAAAAAAAGAAAACAAGAAAAAAAAAAGCTTTACAACTAAACACGTGGAACACATCCACAGTCCAATTTTCACTTGAATGGCATTTTCTCCCCTAGCTTGATGAGACTTTGTTTGAACTACCAAAATTTGACAGCTTCTGAATTGCTAGAACAAACAAACAAAAAATGGAGTTTCTCCAAAAAGGTAATTTCAGGACACATGCACACATACATACCCCAGAAAAAAAGGCGGGGGGGGCGGGGGGAATTTGGTGAATAGGTTGGACACAACAGGGAAAAAAACCTGCATGAACAGACTTTACATTTCAGTTTGGACATACTGATTTTTTTGTTTGTTTGTTTGTAACATTTTAAAAAATAACTTATTCTAAAACAATATTTTTCTCTTGAAAAGTGATATGGATTAAAAATCTTGTTGAAAGTGGTTTCATGAAATGAAAAGGAAGATGAAGGGTTTATTGTGGGTCTAACCAAAGCTTTGGTATCAATTTTTTGTTCTTTTCCATTTTTTTTAAATTCCATCAGAATCAAAGTTTTTGCGTTTCCAATGCTTCAACTATACAATGGTTTCAGTAGGTGCTTCAAGCCATCTCAGCAAAAGTCTTTTTTTGTTTGTATGTTTGTTAATCCGCTCCAGAATAAAATATTTCATTTTGCTTTTCCAAATAGTAAATTGAAAGTTTTCTGCAACATCAGCAATATCCCTGGGAGTGCTATCAAGCAGCCTCACCTCTCGCTTCAGGAACACAGACTATGGCTTTTTCTGAAATTCACAGAGGAATTTATAGTAGAGTAGGAAGTAATAAACGACATTTTAACATAGAACAGAATCACTTACAGAAGCTACAGTGAAACTGAACAAGCTTTCAAACTCAATCAATTTATTAGAATGACCATTTTAAGGTGGCTGAAAAAATCCTCAGTGCTGAGGGGAAGGGGGAAGAGTGTAGCTACTCTTAGAAGCCATTATCTGTAAGCACTGCCTTGCCCTTTTCTTTCAGGTGGAACAGGATGCTTTAGTGAGCTACTTATGCAATTCCACATTATGTGAGCAGCATCGCAGAGCCTGTCATTGTAAGAGTTTTAAAATTCTTCTTGCAACTGAGACTAAACAGTGAACCATCTAGATAGCAAGCAGACACCACTACAAAACCTGGAAAGACAGGCAGGACACAGTTTAAAATATATTATAAAGCAACAGTGAGTTTTAAAATAATTACTGGGATTTTACAACACCTAACCAGCATACCAAAGACCATACATCAAGCCAGTGAGTTTTAGATGCTGTAAGAAATAACGTTAGCTAGGGCTGACATTATGGAAATAATCCAGAGATTTAAGGCAGTACAAACAACAGCAAGCTGCCATGCATTATGTAACATGTTTGGCACCACAAAGTTCAACTTTACGTGATGTGGAAGGGGTTTGTAGTTGTGCTAACCCAGGAGAAGTGCCATGATAGCACCAACTGCTTAGTAATCCTGGAAGTATTTATGCTTTTTTAATCCCTGAAATCAGTGGAAGTGGTCACACCACATAATGGTAGTAAACTAACTATGCCTTTGCTGGATCAGGGCCCAAATTACCAGTTTTGCTAAGGGTGGAATTTTCAATCAGCTGGGTCACAGCTCCACACCACTCTACTTTTCAGCCACATACCACGCATAAACAGAAAAACACAAGTATGTGTCTGTTAGGGATTAGAAAATGAAATTCAAGCAGCAATTCCACAAAACCACACATTTCTGCCAAGAGACATCGCAACAGTAACGGTACACATTTCTAAATCTCCATTTTAAGTCTTTGTTTGGATGAAAATCACTGCATGGAAGTAAGTGTGCAAGATGGAAAAAATGATTTATTTTACTTTATTTCTATAACATCTATCTAACTATTGCTTATAATTTGAGTAGCCATAATGGAACCACAGCTTATGTCTGTAGCTTTTAACACTATGGCCAAAGGGCTGTCATTCTAACAGAATTTTGTGGTATCCTGATCCTTTATTTAATATGCACTTACATATATCAGCCTTATTTTAAAAAAAAAGCCTTTAATGACACAGGATTTCTAATAAAAACTTGCAGCGATGCACAAGGTGTTAATTGAGAATAAATGATGACTCCACACTTGAACTTTTCCCTCAGAAAACAGAACAGGGCTGAGAAGCTGTTTTGAAATGGAAAGTGGGCATCCCTCTGGGCTTGGTGACAGAATGCAATAGCCCTTGTTTTCTCAGCACAAATATTGAAAGCGAAGCTGTGATAGAGTGCATTTGGAAATTTAGTGCACTCACTCTGTTGGGAGCCTGATTCCTCTTGAAGCATTACAGACATTTTGTTTATGCTTCCTGATGACCACTGAATGAAATGCAATACCTCTCTTTTTTTTTGTTTGTTTTGCTTTGTTCTCTTCTTCCAAAGTATGCTGCTTCTCCTTAGGCAGAAGGAAGATGTGGGGTATACTGGAGCACGATTCTGTCCTCATACAGAGACACTGACTGTAGCTCTGAACTTCCTGGTTCTCTAAATGTTTTCGTATTGTTGAGGTGCCATTATTTCTGAGTAATTTGATAAAACCACATATTCTTCGTAAACCCATCTTCTCTTTAATGACTTCTATTTCTGGGGGAATTTCTGCAGCTTTCTGCAAGTCTCAAAGACTTCTACAGAATAAACTTCCTTGATTCAGGATTCTAAAGGGTCTATACAAGAGGAGATATGAGCCATAAGGCTTCTAGGATGTCTACAAGACAGGTAATGTCTTCCCTTCCTATCTTCCAGAGTGCTATGAAGAGAAGTAACAATGCTACTGGTCTCTTAGAGGTCAGCAAAGAAAAACTGTCTCCAGTCCTGAAGGATTTGGCCTTCTCTTGCATAACTCCAATGCAGTGCAAAGTCATAAAAATGCAATTTCTAAATTGCTGATCATCTCTTCCTAAATTCTATCCTGGAAAACAAACCTGTCAAAAGGACAAATATTAGCAAAATCAAAAAGGGAAGTAAGAGCTCTTCCCAGTTGCTCTGCCAGATTTGGGCTTCACAGAAGACATTAACTGTGGTAACCTTTCTTGGTTCCCTGTGTTTTCTGAACCGCATGCAAAGAGTGGTAGGAGATGACAACCATCTGTAACGAAGATTCTTACATGGGCTTGGAGAAGCTCCTCAGTTTTCTTATAGCCTTTGCACTCCACAGCCCTTGTGAGGGTGCTGAGATTACATTATAAAGGCAGTGAAAAGCAAAAATGCCAGCGACTTCTCAGTTGGTAAGCATGAGAGATGGTCTCAAATAAGAAAGAAAAACAAAACAAAACAAAAAATCATTAAATTCAAATCTGAAAGATGATTGGGAAAGTTTTTGTTCAGAAAAAAATCCATAAGCTGTAAATCTCAGTTAACACGTTGTAACTGCAGATGAGCCAAGGGAACGAGGAAGGTTTCAGCTTCTCCATGCTGTAGCAGAAGGGCAATGATCAATCTGAATGTAGCAGAGGAAAGCTGTCTCAAGTATGTAGGCATCTCACGTCACTGCCACACAGAAGAAGCACCAAACAGCTACTCAGTGTGTATCTCTGCACGTCTGGGGTCATAATGGAGGTGCCAAAAGTTGACTCTAAGAGCAAGATGGTCAGGTACATACCTTATGATAAAGCACTTTGAATTGTGAGACTTAAAAAAAAATTTACGCGGGGAAGATGTACATTTTTTTTTTTAACCAAGTTTTAAAGAATCTTCTCTCTCTCCAATACTAAAAATACAGTAAGCTCTTACACGGCAAACCACCTGTGCTTTCATTTGCTTGGGTGTTTAGGTGACTTTAATCAAGAGGAAAAAAGTCCTGGTTAAGTACATATTTAAGTGATAAAGTCAGAAAGTATAAGCCTTAGCTGTTGCAAAATAGAGGCCACAGGATTTTTCAAAATCAATTTGTGCTTTAACTAGAGCATAACTTCTAGAAAAACAGTCTTGAATTAAAATTTCCAACAATGGATAATCTATCACAAACTTTGCTAACTTATTTCAATGCATAATTACCCTAATGAAAGATGTATTCCTGATTTCTGATTTGTACAGGTCTTCAGACTTGCAGCCATTTGATCTTGCTGAACCTTCGCTAAATTGGCAAGCCCTGTATTAACACGTCACTTTCTCCTGCAGATACTTATAAGCTATGGTCTAGCTATCCCTTGACCCTCTCTGAGAAAAGCTCCTGGAGTCACTTTTCTCAACTTTATAGAAAGTTTTGCATTATTTTCTTTGAAGTTTGTTAGTTTATAAGTACCCTTCTTTGACCTGTGGAGATTAGATGTGGACAAGTGGCTAAATCTACCTTTTAAAATACATTCACTCCAAGAAGAGATCCCTAGCTCCCAGATCAAAGACTATGGAGAGCTTGAACAAACACCTGTTCAGGCTCTTGCTCTTTCTTCAGCAGGCTGGCCACATTCATACTGCATAGTCCTGTCTTTGAGGACCTAGTATTCCTTCAGTTTTTAGACATAACAGTTATTTTGTGTTTGCATTTCTCAGTGTCCCACATAACATGAGAACTGTGTTACAGTCCTCTAGATTGGAGAGTTTTTAGCATTGAACTGAGGGTCTATGTTGTGTGCATTGGAGAGTGTCATCAGGGCATTTGGGAGCACTTGGGAGTGCAAAATCTCCTGATGCAGCATTGAAGAACTGGAAGGAGGAGACAAATGCAGTGTAGTCGCATCCACACTACCTTCCAGATATATTCCCCAGAGAGAACTATCACCAAATTATGCTCAATACTTTTTTTTTTTTTTTTTTTTTTTTTTTTTTCCCCTAAAGGAAGCCAGGTTGCTGCCTAAGAGAGATAGGGTGCCAGCTAATTTCTCTGCCCTGTAGATGATCAGGGAGCTAAGATTTAAGAGTGAACTAGGGAGTTAAATTATCTGGCAGTGTAGACATCCAGTATGTCAGGAGCAAAAGGCCTACACCAAATATGACAACAAAATATCAACTGTACTCATACTTCAAACGTTCTTGTTCATACATCTGATGATCACACAAAGTACTTTGCACACAAAGACAACTGTATTAAACCTGGAACTTATGTTTAGCTGATTACCCATCCTGGACTGATTCTCATGTATTTCTCCATTGTTTGTCTCCATTTTTTATGAGTAACTACACTTTGTGTGAGCTGTTCTGAAGACGAATCACAGGATAGTACAGATGGAACAGGGTTACTATGTTGTTGCATTTGTTCTCCCATGTGCATGCATGTTTGGAAGGGATCACACAGAAAGCTTATTTCCATGCGTAAAAACTGAAGAAGTTTGCTAGGATTTGCTGAGCATTTGCCCTGATGAAAACAAGAACATCTTCCAAAACTTATCTATCTTGGACTGTGCACCACAGAATCACCCACCTTTAAAAGAAAAATAATCTGTTTCTTTATCCTCAACTCCTGTAAATCAGCTTAAGTCTATTTAACTCAGGAGTCAGGCATTTATATCAGATATAGACCTTATCCATGATGCTTATCCATGTTTTTTTTTTTTTTTCTTCCTCAGTATGCAGCAAAAGTGAAACTTTACAAGGAACATTGCTTTAATTTTGTTTGTTTGTTTTGATCTTCTCAAAAGCATCATATTTAACCTGGGCTGAGGCGTCAAAAATTTTAGCAAGTTTCCACTTTGGATATGACAAGAGGAAAAATGCACCCTGCACAAGTGATAAGTGTCTTGTCTTGCTTCTACTATTAATGCTATTCCACAAGCCTAATTGTAGGGGTGGACACAATGACTAAGAACCACTCACACGTTTTCTTGGTCAGGTGCTCTGAGCAACAGAAGAAATGTGGCTCATGGATCTAATAGCCTCTCAGGTATTTCCTTATAGTTACATGACAAATAATTTGGGGCTTTGCATTCAGAAGCAACCAGACTTTTATTTATTTATTTATTTATTTTTATTTCTCTTAATGGACAGTTCATTGACTGGATTAGGTTCAGGATGAATAAAATGTCCTAAGAAGTGGATTAGGGGAAAGAAAGCAGCACAGAATGAACATGCTGATAAGATTAAACAGCATTTTTGAAAACAAAAAAAAGGAAACACAATGTACTTTATGCAATGGTTTCACCTAGAGGTCAGCTGCAGGTCAATGCTTCCTCCACAACCATTTCTCTTCTAATAGGAGAGCGGTGGGATTAGGGTCACAACAAAGACACAGCAATGCATTTGTTTAAGGAGAAAATGTATGTGGAGCTTTTTACCGTGCTCACAGACAAAGTGGTGAAGTACAGTTTGCATAGGTGGACTACTAGGCGAGCAGAAAGTAAGTTGGACTGCCAATTTCAAAGGGCTGTGTTCAGCAATAAAACATTCAGGTGGTGGCCAGTTGCAAGTAGCATTCCACATGAGGTGAAACTGGGGCTGATACTGTTCAACTTCTTGTTTAAAGAGCTAGAGATAAGGTAGAGTGCAACTTTAGCAGCATCACACATTGAGACCAAACTGGGGGCAGTGGTCTATACCCTGGGGACAGGGCTGCTCCTCAGAGGGACCTTGAGAGGCTGGACAAGTGGGCTAAGCTAAAGTTTATAGAGTTCAACAAAAAGTCCTGTATGGGACTATTTCTGAATGGACAGCATGGACGGGGGGGCAACTGGATAGGAAGAAGCTTTGCAGAAGTCCTAAGGGTCTTGATGGACACTAAGTTAAACATGAGCCAGCAGGGTGACCTTGTGGCAAAGGCAACCAACCACATCCTGGGCTATTTTAGCAAGAATGTAGAGAGCAGGTCAATGGAAGTGATTACCACTCTTTATTCAGCGCTTGTAGGACCATCACATCTGAAGTACTCTTTTGGATTCTGCAATCAAATAAAGATACACACATGTTGGAGTGGGTCCAGCTGTGAACAACTGAAATGGTCAGGAGTCTGGAGTACGTGATGTATGAGGAGAGGCTGAAGGAAGTGGGCTTGTTCAGCCTGCAGAAGAGAAGGCTAAGGGGAGATTTTATTATTGTCTACAAACTACTTATTGGAACCAAACTCTTCTAAGAGATGCACAGAAACAGGACGAGGGGCAACTGACACAAATTGCAGCAATGGAATTTCCGATGATCTATTAGGAAAAAAAATGTTGATTTTTCACTTTTCACACCTTGACAGTACTCAAATACATTAATAAGCTGTCTTGAAAGGTTGTGGAAATTCCATCCGTAACAATATTAAAAACTCAAACTGGAAAGGCACTGAGAAACCTGAGTTAGCTTTTGGTGGGAAAAAAGACCAGAAGATTTCTAGAGATCCTTTCTCACCTAAATTGCCCATGATTCTAGGATCCTACTTGGGAAAGCTTCTCTTTTCACCTCTTCAGCTAAGGCCTTGAATACAATAGCGTAGAAATCTATTGCAGGGCTTTTGTCTTCCCCTCAGCCTAGCTTGACACAGACAAGTGGAAGAGAGATAAGTTGAGGAGCTACAGCAAGAACAGTTAAAGCTAGAATGTGGCTGACCATAGAAGGACAATGAGGAAAAAAAAGTGAGCTGCAGCTGCTTTTGAGCTCTTAGTGTCAACTCAATTTTGCAGACTCTTCTTTCTTCAGTCTTCAGACTCTTCTCTCTTCAGTCTACAACTTCCTCATAAGGGGGTGTCGAGAGACAGGAGACCTTTTCTCCATTAACACCAGTGACAGGACCCGCGGGAACGGGGTTAAGCTGAGGCAGGGGAAATTTAGGCTTGACATCAGGAGGGGGTTCTTCACAGAGAGGGTGGTTGCGCACTGGAACAGGCTCCCCAGGGAAGTTGTCACTGCACCGAGCCTGTCTGAATTTAAGAAGAGATTGGACTGTGCACTTAGTCACATGGTCTGAACTTTTGGGTAGACCTGTGCGGTGTCAAGAGTTGGACTTGATGATCCTTAAGGGTCCCTTCCAACTCAGGATATTCTATGATTCTATGATTCTATGATTCCTAGAATATCTCCAACTCAAATAGTATAAACCTCTTGATTTCCTCACATACTGAAGACTGTTTTTAAAAAGCAAGGATCTGTCCTGAACCTAGCTTGCTGGTTAAAGCACAGTAATTTCTGTAGCCTGTAGCAGCTAAGAGAGTGATCTGACTATGACCACATTCAAGTATATTTTTGTTGGCACTCTCTGCACAAGGGTGTAGAAACACATCTGTGTAGAAAGCCATCTTAAGTCACTCTGACTATCTGTGACAGATACTACACTACCCATTAAAAATCCAAAGACGGAGACCAACAGTAACACCTCTGTCTTTGCTTTGAGACTTTGGCTAAAACCTCTGTTTCTGCATCTACGAAAAGAAATGTCTTTACACAATCACCTTTATGAGAACAATGAGAAGCTGGAAAGTGAACTTGCACTTCAGAAGAAAAAGTACTGGTCTTACTATTACTGTGCATTTGTCTGGGGTTCTGCTGACATATAACAGAAGTTTTTGTTCTCCGTTTAGGCACCTGGATGCCTCTACCAAGCTTTTATGTGCAAATCTTTCATCTAAATTTAACCTGCTAATGATGGTCCAACTACAATAAAGAAAGGGCATTTCAGAGTGCTGGACAACATAATTGCTCATCAAGTTACGTATGTCCACATAAAGAACTGTCTCTATCAAACTAAAAATACCACACTTCAAAACGATTCTTCAAATCATTAGATTGCAATAGTACACATATATGTCCTATTTACATACATTACCTGGAGATATACACTATGAACTCAGGCTAGACCAGTAAAAATCCCCCAAAGTGGATGATTTAATCACCTGAAAGGATATACTTTTTATTTATTTCAGCACAATGGAAACTGGAATGTGGTATAGACAGTATGAATGCTGTTATTTCTTTAACACAGGTTTCTTAGGAGATGAAAGTTGTCGCTGTTTCAAACAAAGGTGTTTTAAAAAAAGGCAGTTACCGCATGGCCTGATAGATTCAATTGCCAAGGAGCAGGGCATGTATCTCAGAGAATGCAATGAACAGAAGACTAATTCAGTCACAGCAATGCCATTATTACGTGGATAGGCCTCTCAAACAAGAGACACCATTTTTCAAAATCAAATACATATTGACCCGCATTTCAGAAATGTCAAGCGTGCTGTAAACAAGTTCTCAGGACATCACATGCTTTAGAAACCGTGTTAGAAAGACTAGAAAGGAAGCTATTCTTTGAGGGTAGCCAGCTTTTAGATAGCTTATTTTCAAGTGGAAACTACAGACTATAGCCAACACTGATACGGGGATGTGGTCTTCAGAAGCATAATTGTCATTTTAGCTTCCCACCATTGACAGAAACAGACTGAGCTCTCCTGTTGCACCTAAAATCAACAATGTGTTGTTACCTCTTCAACTACTATCTGTATAATGTGTATGATACCTGTACCCCAAACATATTTTTGTGCATTATAAAGCATGTCTGTAAGTATGCTTTGCACTGATAACAATATTTGCTGAATGAGCTCACAGTTTCTTAAAGAAGAAATAATCTAATCCAAAAACCTGGTATAGTGTGAATCTGTGTAGGTGAAGAGTGTTACTTTTTGCCTTGACATTGCTGTTGGAAGTATCCTTCCTTCTTTCCTTCCTTCCTTCCTTCCTTCCTTCCTTCCTTCCTTCTCTTTCCTTCCTTCTTTTCTTCCTTCCTTCCTTTTCCTCATTAAAATGTATTTTGCATCTATTTTCAAAGGCTCTTGTACTTAGAACCAAACCTAAGGGTAGCAACTGTGGCAATGTTCTTTAGAGAGGGCATGGCTAAACTAAGTCAGGCCCCTGTAGCAGGTACTTAACATTTCTATAACCCATGAGTTCCCCAACTTACTCATTGATACAATTCTGAAAAATGACAAGTCTCAGACAACCACTATATTCATGTCTGTACCCCATGGAGAAAAGCATTAGTTTGAGTCAGAATCTATGGAAGATAATTTGCAAATTACTGCTATATTCAGGTGGTTCTCATGGAAGTCTGACTCATCCAAAAAAAAAAAAAAAAGGCATTTTGGTAACAGATCTATACAGAATTAGGCAACAATTACTATTTAAAACATTAATTGTGAGCATTTCTGAAAAGCAGAAGAGTTTAGTTGAATTAGAAGTGCTCTGCACTATCTACCATCAGATCCTTTATTATATTGTCAAGAGCAGAAGGGTGTGCAGTTCAGATGAAAGCAGTTACCATGTTTCCAGACCAGGTTCACAGACTGTGGACCCCCCCTGCTTTGCACTGCTTTATTAGTCATTTGCTTTCTGCACTGAAGATGCACAATACCATTAAGAAGCACAAGATGAGAAACGGTGCAATCTTATATAAACAATCTGCCCTACACTTGCCTTTATTCGTTATGCAAAAATGACATAACATACACTTCCTGCTTCCAATTCATTCTTCACAGGTCCTTTTTTTTCAGGCAAATAATTAAGGAAAAAAGGTTTATCTAGCTTCCTTCCCGTCATTAGAAACATGGAAGTAATAATACAAGAGGCACACGTAGGCAGGAAGCTGTTAGGTGCTAGCCATTCCCTTCTGTTCTCAATCCACAAATCTGGTAATGTGACATCTCAGCGTGGGAGCAGGAATCTTAAGCTCAAGCTGTTGAGAATCCTTACAGTACCTAGCAGTTCCACCAAGGCAGTGTATGTTAGATGAGCCTCAAATCCTCAGGATGGACTTCTGTGGTCTAGAAGTCTGAAATCCCCTGGGCCAAAGATTTTACAAATACTCTCTAGCACTCTAATTTCCCTAGCACTCCGATTTCAGAGCACAGAATTGGGTTGTCTCAGGATAAACAGGCTCGTGCTTCTAGACAGGGAAGTCCCTAATCAGTCCTTGGTTCAGAGCAAGACGTCTGTTCTTTGAGACAGAAAACATAAGAAAAAACTTTGGATCGGAAAACAGCAGTGAAAGCAGCAGAGCTACATTTCCAGTGATAACTGAAACATCAACACAGAAAACTGAGCCTGAGGCTCTTTAGCTTTCTTGACAACCCCACCGGCAGCACTGCCCCAGCTTTTTAGGTGCTCGTCCTTTCCTCAGTTTACCATTGATCATCTTGTTCTGTTCTGGCATTATTTTCATATTGCCTGTTCCAGTAAGAACTTAACAGACCCCACAGATTAAAGGGTCACTCTGAGAAATGGTTCCCATGCTGCACTAGGACCGACAATGAATTCTGAGCTACCTCAATAATAGCAGACATTATTGTCAAGAGACTAAATTCTCCCGGGTCTTGAAAACTGCCCTGAATACATTACCTCCTACAATTTAGTCTGATCCACTCTGCGGTTCCTCTGAGAGGCTCAGGGTGGGATTCTCAGCTGTTGTAAATTGGCCTCGCTGCACCAAGGCAGGAAAGCCAGGGGTGATGTACACCAGCTGGGAAGTGGCCTGAAATCATGACAACGGAGTTGCCAGAAACTGCTCTTAAAAGCCATGTTCCACCATGATGGAAAGTATAATGCAGACAAATGTTGTTGAGAATTTCTTTGACAAGATATTTTTCTGAGGACTAGAATGACTGCTACTCCAGAAATGAACATCAAACCATACAGAGCAATCCTGGAGCTGTCAGTTTAACATCTGTAAAGAGAAAAAACCTCCCGCAGCTCAGGCAATACTTTTGAAAGCAGAGAATAGTCAGTGAAAGACAATATAGATTTCACGGAGAGAAAAGCATGCTTTAACTAATGCACAAGGATTCTGTAAGAGTTAATCTCAGTGTAGACAAGGAAAATAGAGCAGATGTCATATAAAAAGTCTTTCATTAAGTAGCTTACTGAGCTTTGACCAATGAAGTACAGAAAAAAACCTGTGTACCTTTGCGGTACAGAAAGAACAGTATTTAAAATGGCTCAGGGAAGTGAATGCTGTCCAAATAATAGATGGGTCTAACTAAGAACAATTTAAACACAAATTAAATTGTCACTGAGCTGACTTTTGAGTTTGATCTGGTTTTCCTAAGATTGTATTATCACAGACTAAAGTACAACTTGTGCAAATGAAGAAGAAGGGTTAAAACCAGCTGAAAAAAAAAAAAACAAAAAACAAAACAAAACAACAACAAACCCTTTCCTTGAAAATCTGTACTGGCTGGAGGTCTGGCCTGGGCACACTGGAACAGAAGAATGCATAAGCTTGCTAGGTTTAAAGAGCTAGTGGAGAAGGAACAAACACACCTTTAGCATTAATGAACCTGCCTTCTGGGACTCCCCAACCTGTATGCTGTCCAGAGTGGCTCCAAGCATAGAAAAGTGGAAGCAAATGATAAATTATTTGCTTTAGAAACAAGGAGGAAGAAGTGGAAAAAATTTGACTCTGAGGGGTGCTCCTGCATCAAACACGCCAAGATTGTCTGGCTGAAAAGGCTCGTGTAAAAGTCCCTTTTCTTACAATTGTATGCTAGGACTGTAATAAATATACTCCCAAGAGCAAGAGCAACATCTGTCTGATCACTTCCCTCTCATCTGAATTGTTTAGCCCATTAAAAGTTTCAGGGTTTTGGGGACCCTTTTACTGTTCCCAAGTATGACTCTAAGCATCTGAATCTCTAAGTCATTCTTTTCCTGGCCCACTGTCTTGAGTGTTTTGCTTAGAGTTATTGTCTCTCTTCCCCCCCCCCCCCAGCTTTTAGTTTTCTGAATCCTCCTTGGCCACAGTGTTGTCTTCTGTGTCAATTATTTTAATTTGCTGAACACATCAAACAAGCTACAGTTTCTTTTGGTATTTCTTCTTTCTTGAGAGATTTATACCTCCAATCTCTGCTAGATTACTGAGGCAAAAAATGAATTCAATTAAAAAAAATTATAGTAAATGATGCTCATTCTGTTAGTAACATCGTTTGCTACCTCTCAGAAATTACACTGCTTCCCTCACTGACCTGTTGTTCCATGTACTTGAAAAAATGTCATTCCACTTACTATAACCACCTGTCAATTTCCCATTCATTATCTACCTTATGTTTTTCTTTCCGTAAAGAAAGGAAGTTATTATAACTACATGTGAATTGTCTGAAGAAAAAAACTGTGAGCAGACTAAAATCATGGTCAGGATTATGCATGGCCTGGTAGCTCCGTATTTACACATGCTGAGAATTAACACATGAAATATATGTGAAAGACTACAGACATTCAATTATTTTTGCTTCTAGAAGAAGACTTTTTTGATGCAATGACATTTGGCAACCCTATAAAGTATTTGGATCAGTAAGTTAAGATAATACCAACTAAAGCTTTACAGAATTTTTACTTAAATAGTTGCATTTTAGATAGTACATGCCGTACACTTCTGGGTCAGCCTAATGTTATGTGGGTGTGCCCCATTTCTCTCTGTCAGCATTAAAATGGCAGAAAGGAAAAAGCAAAAATGAAGCAGAGAGCAACTGTAAGAGTTGGTAATCTCTCAGTAGAACAAAAGATACTGCTTTGTGGTGTAACACTGAACAGAACTGACATTGACAAGTTTGGGTATGTAAAATATAAGCTTTTAGGTTCCAGGACAAATCCATGAAACTTAGTACTGTCTCTTGTTTTTGGAGGGTGAGGGCAGACCAAGACTTTATATATGCAGTTCTGCTCTGACAAGTAGAGAACCAGGAAACAAACCTCTTTTGCCAAAATCTTATATCGCTATCTGTCTGTGTTCTGTTAAGCTACTCTTTTGAACATTTTCATAGAACAGATGCTTTGCAAAAGCTGAAATAAAAAAATCACAAAAACTGGCACGATTCCCCCAAATATACAAATGAATACAGAAATAAAAGTGACCCAACTACAACTATATGCAATCCTTTTCCTAGTAAGTCTGTTTAATTCAATCCAATATATTTTTGTAAAGCAAAACCACTATTATGGTGAATCATTTTCTGATAGTGCAAGGATATTTAAATGGACTCATCTTTTCTAAATGGAGGCTTCACCATCTGTTCTGCCCTTTTATTGCAAATAGAGAGGGAACCTAACTCACTGCATCAGCATGTAAAGCTTAGCATCAAAATGATTTAGATGTACGTGTGTGTTCTTTATGCACCTGGTATGTTTTCTCACATACCAAACACAAATCAGTGGGAAGGCCTGTCTCTTGTTATCTAATACATTCTCTGATCTAGTGCCTTTATTCCTTTCTCATGGTAGCAGAAATTGATGGCCAGTAGTTTGCATTTTATTCGGACAATTATGACCCTGTTGCTATCCTGCAGGAGATACATCTTTATTGGGCTGACATTTTGTGATACCATTTACCTCTCTACAGAAAATGAGCCTTGATTCTTTCCCTCTTGCTGGGTCTATGTGTGCTTCATCATGGACAGAAATGTTGTAGATGTGCTGAGGATGTGCCAGACTGTTGAAAAGCTGTCTTTCCTCAAAGGATGTCATACAATCTCCCTTAAGACCATCGAGAGAGGGAACATATTCCCATCAGAGTAGCACTGGAGCAGAAACTCCAAAATGCATCATACTGCATCATTTTTACTGCTTTAAATGGCAAATTTTGCAGTAGGTTAGGAAGGGAGGTGTGCGTTATCACATCGTATTCTCTCTGTACCGGGGGATTGATTGCACGCTTGATGCAAATGTTAATTCAAAGAAAAACCTCTGGGCGTACCTGTGTTGTAGCCCCTCCCAAGTGCTGGCCAGGGCCGATGATTCTTCCAGAGGTTGCCCAAATACCAGTCACTCTGGTTCTCCACCAAGCCAAGAACCTGCTGCCCTGAAAATGAGCAAATTGCAAGTAGATCATTAGACAAAAGACAGTCAGTCAATGGAAAACACACACAAAATCTGGAGAGGGACAGGCAGTGGAAACAGAAGACAGCAGCTCTGAAGCTGCCTTCCTTTCATGCATTAGGAAGATGCCTGCTTATGTAACAGAAAGCAATCCTGGCACAGCAAACTCAGCACGGCTCATTTCTTTCCTTTTCCCCTGGCTAGTCTGAGTAATTAAACACTGTGGGAACCTTTGTCATGCTGACAAAAATATATCACCCAGACAAATATGAATGCTGCTTGATTTTGGAATACAATGATGGAGAATCCTCCTAGTGAGAAGTAAGTGTTGGTAAAATGATCATCTAATATGAAGATCTGTTTAAACTCTGATGGAGATAATATAATAGAAGAGCAAGGCTCAGTATAACAAATTCTCTTCCCATGCTCCCCTCTCGCTCCCCGACTGGTTCCAGGTTTTTTTCTCAGTCACAAAAGAGATCCCTTTGGCTCAGGAAACAAATGGATTGTAAGGGTTTACCTACATAAGTTGCACTGTTTTAATTTAAGAGATTAATTTAAAAGTCATTTAGGTAAGCCTATGTGGAATGCTGCACAGGAATTATGATTTCAGTTTTAAATTGGCTTATTTTGGTTTAGCTTACATTGATTAGCAGCTGGTTTCAGCTAGAGTAAAACGTGCTTTAAATCAATCGTGTCTAGAAGGTTTGTACTGCTTAAAAATCAACTGAAAAGTGAATGTTTGTATAGATAAGGACTTAATTATCTATCCTGAAATGTGCTGTATGAAATGTAAATAAGACAAGTGACTGAAATGATGCTCTGGTGACGGAGGATGGAGAGAAGGAGAAAACTGCATTTGGATCTAGTCAAAGAAAAGAAAGGGAATGGTGTTTTGACCAAGGGACCCACTCAGTGTGGGCACTATGACTAAGACAGCAAATGTTTTTTCAACCTTTTTATAAAGCAATTAAATATCATGCTCTGAAAGTACATTTTCAAATCCCAGCTATGCTCATAAAATTGTGTGTATACTCATAAAATAGCAGTGCACTGAAAGCATTAAATTATCATCCTGTGTTGGCTATGTAGGACCACAGATGCATTACAAAAAAAATCAGTATGGCCCAAGACAAGACTGGTCTGAGAAGCAAGACACAAAGACAGAAGTTATTTATTCATGATTAGCTAGGATGGCATAAGCGTAGGCTAGGTGATTGTGTTAAGTCTCCTGTGGTACCCAACTCAGTGGGATGTCAGTAAGCCTCATGCATCTGGATTCTATTTCAAAGAATGCGAGCAGCAGTGAGTGGCCAATGCACATAAGAAATAAATCAGAACTGCGCATTACAACAGTATTTAATGAGTGAACGGAAATCAATCCAGAAATAACCTTGAGGGATTACCGAGTCCACTCTACACCACTGTTCAGGTTCAGCCTACTCCATCCTAATCACAACATGCCAGTCCTCACCAGCCCTCATTTTCCATTCTATATTTTATATTTCCTTTCCCACATTAAACTCCATGAACAGTTTTTTAAGAAGGTGGAAAATCTGGGGGAGAGGGAAAGGATCATAAAAGAGACTACCATACATTATCACCCCGCTGGTGCTACTGAGAACTGGTAATATTAACAGAGTGCAGTGCGTAAGAGAATGAGGTGAATTACAAGTTAGAAGCAGATACATCCTAAGCCGATGTGGATGTGTTCTTTCTCCATACAAATAAACCATAGCGTCTCTCAACCTGTGGGACTCATAGAACACACTGGACAGCAAATGAGGCCCCATGAGCCACATATTGCAAGGAAATAGGAAAAGAGTCTCAGTTGATTGATACAAGTCTTAGCTAAAAAAGGCCGAAGGGCACAATTTAAACTAACACTTGTTGATTCTGTGCTGGAAGGCTGTGTGCTCTTTATAACCACTCCCTTTCAGATGAGGTAGAATAAATCAAAATAAGGAGCTACCATGGCTTGTAAAGGATGAGAAAAACAATAAAAAATACAGGTGCATCTGGGCTGGAATGGATTGGCACAGCTGGTGGGAAGAGAGTGACCCTGCCCATACTCTAACAGCACATTTCACACCTCAGCAGTCTGCAGATCCTTATGAGGATAGTACCACTAACATCAAAAGAAATGTTAGAATTCCATTTGCAAGAAGCAGATACTAAACTTCCTTACCAGGGAACATCAATATGCTTTCATTATTTTAGCCCCATGCATTTCCCAACAAGTCACACAGTTCAGCCTTCAAACTGATGAATAATAAGAAATGAACAAACCTTGCTGTTTGTTAATGGTTTTGCTTTCCCACCTACCAGTCAAGAATCTCAGTTCTGACAATGTGCCCCTGACTTACTTTTCAGTTATTATTTTTCAGGCTAAGATAAACTGAAAAGGCTTAGGAAATTATGTTTGCATGCACTTATTGTAGTTCTATTGTTTCCTTACCCTTTTCCCCTTTATTTTTGAAGACACCAGAACAAATCCTGCTCTCACCAGTATTCCTGGAGGTTTGATATGAGACACGGATGAAGGCAGCAATTAACATCGTGTAAGCTTCAGGGCTTAGATACATGGATCAGATAATGTAACTTACTCTGCATCAACTGAGCTGAAATAACTGTCTGTACATGCCCTTTTAGCTTGCCACAAATACAAAATTAGATGTGTTAGCTAACACTTTTTAATTTGATTTTGCAATGGCCTGGGAATCCATACATGTTCAGGTACTGTCCTAGGGCAGTGTAGTACACTGCTTGTCAGGCTCTTGTAACTCCCGCTGGTGTCTAAAAATCTACTAGGCAGAAGAGATGGCTTGTCTCCCAAGACATCTTAGAAGTAGTTATGAAGATACGTTTAGTATTTTCTCTAGTTATATTTTTCCTTGATTTTTTTTCCCTAGCCTGGAACAGTGTTGCTCTCTCTGCCAAATAAGAATATATATATATATATATATATATATATATATATATTTTCCTTTACATTTTCTCTATGATTTCGACTTAGGGCAGAAGTTTTCAGAAAAAACAGAACTGCAGCTGCATGGCAAATTGTGGTGGTTCCAAATTTTATTTTATTTTATTTTTTTTTCATTCTGAGTCAGTATAAAAAAATGAAATTCAGAAAAAATCCCTGGAAAAGAGGTCCCAAAATATTTTGATTCAAAGATATCAAAATAACCACATCTAAATGTACAACCCCACTCATTTCATTAACATCAATGTGACACATAATATAGATGTATAACATATCATTATTCTATATATTTAAAAATTAAAAAAAAAAATCATAAAATTTTGCCCTTCCAGTTTTGAACAACTAAAAAGATTCCAATCAAAATTCTCATCCATTTTTTAACATCTTTTCATCTTTTTTTTTTTTTTTTTTTTTTTTAAATCAATCTGTCTGGTGTATCATAGCATTATCAATTAATTCATTAACTTTCATTTGGTTGTTTTTTTGAAATGCATTGTGAAGTTCATAATCATATCATAGAATGGCTTGGGTTGGAAGGGACCTTCAAGATCATCCCGTTCCAACCCCCTGCCATGGGCAGGGATGCCACCCACTAGATCAGGTTGCCCAGGGCCTCGCCCAACCTGGCCTTGAACACCTCCAGGGATGAGGCATCCACAGCTTCTCTGGGCAGCCTGTGCCAGCATCTCACCAATCCACGAGTGAAGAATTGTCTCTAACATCTAATCTAAATCTCCCCTCTTTCAGTTTAAAAACATTCTCCTTGTCCTGTCATTATCTGCCCAAGCAAAAAGTTGTTTTCCATCTTTTTATATGTCCCCTTTAAGTATTGAAAAGCTGCAATGGGGTTACACCTCCCTCAACCTGCTGGCAGCTACTGCTTTTCAATGCAGCCCAGGATGCAGTTGGCCTTCTGGACTGCAAGCACACACACTACTGGCTCATGTCAAGCTTTTGGTCCAGCAGAACCCCCAAGGCCTTCTCTGCAGGGCTGCTCTCGATGAGTTCTTCTCTGTCTGTACTCATGTCTTGGATTGCCCTGACCCAGGTGCAGCACCTTCCACTTAGACTTGTTGAACCTTGTTATGTTCACGTGGGCCCACTTCTCAAGCTTGTCCAGGTCCCTCTGGATGGCATCCCTTCCTTCTGTTGTATCAGCTGCACCACTCAGCTTGGTGTCCCCTGCAAACTTGCTGAGGGTGTACTTGATCCCATTTTCTATATTGTTGATAAAGATACTCAACAGTACTGGCCCCAGGATGGATCCCTAAGAGACACCACTCATCACCTGCCTCCACTTAGACTTTGAGTCATCGACTACCACTCTCTGGGTGCAGCCTTCAAGCCAATTCCTTATGCACTGAATGGCCCACCCTTCAAGCCCATATCTCTCCAATTTGGATGTCAGGATATCATGCAGGATCATGTCAAAGGCCTTGCAGAAGTCCAAGTAGATTATGTTCGTTGGTCTTCCCTTGTCAACTGATGCAGTCACTCCATCATAGAAGGCCACCAGATTGGTCAGGCATGGTTTGCCCTTGGTGAATCCATGCTAGGTGTCACGGATAACCTACCTGTCTTACATGTGCCTTGACACTGCTTCCAGGAGGATCTGTTATTGAAATGCAGCCCAGGCCAAAGTGATGCATGCTGTTGAACAGGCACAATGAACGCTCTCCTTGTCCACAGTCCTCTGACCACCCCTCAGCCCTGACCTGTCCCTCTGTCACTTTTCATGCCTCCCTGATGAGGCACATGCAGCTTTGCAGAAACTTTCACCAGTCTCATCTCCCCTCTGATTGTATCAGATCCTGAATTCAGATTTTCTGGGGAGAAAGACTAGAGCTCCTTGCCACCACGGCCTTTTGTAAAACACAAGCATAACAGAGTTATTTGAGTTATTCTTTCAGCAAATGAGAACACGGTGGCTACTGTAATAAATATGAATTGTTCAGCAGTCTGAGCTGCCTGTTTCTCCTTCCTAAGAGTTATTATAATAAAATACCATGACTAACAGCAAAAGCTCTGTCATTATTTTTTTGCTCTGGCCCTGCAGTTATGATTAAGTGCACTACTCTCCCTCTCTGTTACTCAAGGCACAAGTTAGCTTATGAAAATGAAGCTGTCTTTCTTACTTATTCATACATCACCACTAACAGCTAGACAACAGAAAACAAGGCTATGATTCTGGCATGACCATGGTGAAAAATTATGGAGCAGGCAGAATTGCATCCGGACTGTCCTGTACCAGGCTGTGCTGCCTGGCTGTGGGATCAGTCTCCTCCAGAAGGCAGCTGCTCAGCAACGGTGTTTTGCACAGTACAGATCCCTGACAGCTCACATGATGGGGAGTGCAAAAGCTTTGCTGTTGCTGAAAAGAGGTTTCCATGGAAAAACAGATACTTCTAAGCCTGACAACTCAATGCCTTTGATTCTGTTTACACATCATGGATTTTTGGTGGCTAACGGAGGGGAAGGCATGTTCCTGTAATTCAGACATTCAAGGGGACTGAAGATCTCATTTCAGTCCCCAGATCTGATGCTGACTTACTGTGTGACACTGGACGAGTCACATAACAGCCTCTTGCTTGATTCTCCACAAATAATAATGGTGATAGCCAATCCCTCTCCCATTTTGCCGGTCTTATGTATTGCGTAAGGGCTCTGAGGTAATAGTTGTGTGTTATTTTATACTGAAAGCATAACAACAGCTGCATGTAGCCATGGTGAAGCCCCATGTAGCACAGTACTGTGTCTCCAGCTGCAGGGTGCAGAAGCTGGGTGGTACAGAGAGCAACAGCAGGGCAGCTACACGGTGGTACTGCTTAACAGTGCTCTTTTGGCCTTCAGGTATTTTCCTATTACAAACAATAACAATAGTACTAAAAAAAAAATAATTATTACAACTACTTTCCACAAATTCTTCAGTGGAAAACCTTTTTTTTTTTTTTTTTTTTTTTTTTTTTTTCTCTTGTCTTAGGAAACTGCATGGCTTTCATGTGGCTCCACTGCAATCACAGTAAGAGCAATGGGTCCACCTTTGAATCGCCTATGGCCATTATGGTGAGCTGACACCACAGGAGAGGTCTGTTTCAGTGCAGCTCCTTGTCATATTATCAAGATTTAGTTGTACTTGGCAGAGGCCCCTAAGAAAAGAAAGCACAAAGTATTTTCAGCCTTTAGAAACATAAAGAGTAAGTAAATTCTATACTGTGGAGGTTTTTAAAGCAGAACAGAACAGAACTCTGTCTTGCCGCTTCTAACTGTTTCAACAGTTGTGGTTTAAGTTAGAAATTTAATACAGACATGAATGCTGGAGCCACAGCCAAGTACTGCTGGAGCAATGCATGCCTTCAGCATAAGCTGACAAAAACAGGAGAAGGATTCAGCAAGACTTTAAGATTCAAACCTGGCAGGAACCAGGAGAACTGCAGAGTTAGTGCTCCCAAAATGGGACACATACATAAAGAATAAAAAGGTAAAAGGAGGGAAGAGGGGAAAAGGTATATATTCAGAATGCTGGAACATTTCTAAATTGCCCAGTACCAAGTCTGATGATCACTGTCTGTGACCAGCAGAATCTGTAATGGTACAATGAAACTTGGTTATTTTATGAACAAAACAAAGTTAAAATATTTTGTTAAATGTCCCTTCCCTCTTCTCTCCTTCATCCGTCTCCTGTTTTGCTTTATCCTTTAAACACCTGTATAAGACACCTTTCCTTTTGGAAATGAGCAGTAAATCTGTAAGCACACATTCTTAGCTGGTATAAATCATCATGACTTCAGTGAAATCAGTGTACTTACGCTGATTTATACCAGCTGAATGAGTTGCACTTCATGTTAGTCTTGCCTGAGTGACTGACCCTTTCTCTACAGCCTTCTAGTCCCTGAGCATGCACCAGTTCATACAAAGCATGTGGCTTCTAAAATCTTTCACTTCTCCTGACACATACCTCATCTACCTCTTCAGATCACTGTCAAGTTCAAGCTTTTCATCCTCACTATTGATGCCCTCTGCAATTCTTGCTCTGTCAATATCAATTCATGCTTCTCCCTGCTCCCACACTCACTCCTCTCTTCTACTTGCATGCCCTCTTTCATCCCTAAAAAAACCTCTCTCTTCTTTTACAACAAGCTCCCTGAGTTACCTCTGGAAATGTATTTCTAGCATGATAACTCTCAGCACCTCTAGACAGTTTTTAGAAATTTTATCAAACAGTAAAATATGTACATGAAATCTTGTGTGTGCACTGTACCCAAGCCTGTCTGCCCCCAGAAATACAGGCACTTATCCTCATATGACTGTTCAGTGTTCGCTGTTTCACAGAACTGAATACTTCTACCTCTGCTGTGAGTTTATTTCACATGTATACAATACATACAACATATAAATGCAAATATGTGCATTCACACATTCATATGTGCATACCTATATATACTCAGGGAAGTAGACTTCCCACCCAAGTCTACCTTTTTTATTTGATATCTCACACAGTTTATGTACGTTGCTGTCTCTCAATGGTCATTAGCCCTTCTTAGTGGACCGATTTCTCATAGAGAGAATCTGCATGGACAGTTATCAAGGAACAATCTGGATGAGAAGGAGACCAATGAATAGCTCATGGAAGGTACTGCAGGACTGGATCAGGAGAGGAGAACATGGGTTCATGGCAGCTTCACGTTGGATAGCACATTGGTGCCAGCAGAGGGAGAGAGGAGACAGGCATTGACTACATGGTAATAAAATAAGGTGGGTAGGTGAGGCACAGGTAGATAGAGCACGTAGATACAGGTAGATAGGCTGGGAAATACAGGATGGGCAAGGTTGAGTCAGTGATGGAGAAAGGAATTAGTGAAAGGAATAATGATGCTGCCAGTGCTGGAACAAGGACCTAAAGCAATTTATCAGCTGACTTCTGGATGTACTCAGAGGTGGTGATGTGGCCAGGGCTAAAGGAGTTACAGCAACTTGGGCCAGAGATGAATAATAATTCAGCAAGAGTCTGTTCAGACAGAAACATAGCAAGTGTTCTGTAGGTGGTAGAGGGGAAGATTCAGAAGGCAAAATCATACACAAACGGTGATCAAGAGGATGAATTATAGAGAATTGGACTGAGAAAGTTTGGGGTAAAGAGCTAAATCTGTGATTCTTCTTCATAAGGAAAGATGAAAGACTGAAATCAATCAAAAGATGAAAATAAATTAGGTTTCTGCTTATCATCTCCTCTACTCCAAGGAGCTTATTAGAAAATGAAGAGTCCAGTGACGAGTCCAGCAAACTACAGCAATGCCAGAAAATCTATCATTAATATTTGCAACACTTTCATCTGCACAATTTCAGAGAAAAGATTCTCAGCAGCTGTGTACAAGAGACTAAGTGCACAAAAAAGACTTTCACTGTGGAACAAAACTTTTTGAGGTTTTCTGTGACCATTGCAAGGCGTTGTACACATGACAAATGGACTCCTATTCCAGCAACTTAAAAATAGTTCAAAGATATTATGCTTCGGACACACACAGAAATTTTTGTTTGTTTTCTACCTGGCAGGAAAGGATATGCCCAAAACATTGCCAGGGAAAGTGCACTAGCACGGTGTTTGGGGAAGAATGCACCTGACCACAGAAGCAGTAGTGAAATGGTATGCCTCAGCATAAGGGATGCTCATACCAGCTTCAGGTGCTGCTGAGTTTACCTTCCTCACCTCAGCTTTTATGCCACTGTTTATGGCACAAAATGTCCCAGCAGCAGCAATGCCATCTAATTAACAGCAACAGAAGACTTGGCATGAACCCTTTCTCAGATGATGGGTATTCTCTCCTAACCAGGTTGCAGGTGCTTAGTGAGATGGACTCGCTGCTTTGACTACACACCTCACTTTTTATTCAGACAATGGCAGCTTGAAGATTGTGTGCCCCTGTACTGCTTTTCCCATCATGGTCTCCCTTTTAATTTTTAATTCATTCAATATAAAACCCTACATTTTTATAAAATTAAAAACTTCTTCCTCTGAAAGCAGCAAAATGTCCTTATGAACAAAGTCAATTCCAATCCACTAACTCTAATATTCAGGCAGGGGGCTGAGAGAAAAGACATTTTTAAATTACTGTGCCCAGTGTTTCAGGAGCATACAAGCTATTAAAGCCATGGCACGAATTTGTGCTATGCAGGAATACGTGATCACTGAATAAAATATGCTTTTTTTTTTTTTTTCCCTGCCAAAGATAATGCAATAAAACTGCCTTGGACGAGAGTGTGAAGAACATGAAAGTAACTGTCCATACACCATGACTCTGTCTGTCATAACTGTTAGCAAATTTATAAAGGGCTAAAGTCCTGAGATGCTCATATTGGTTGGCAAAAACCCCATCTGCGAAATGCATCTCAATAACGGGGAGCTGAGCAGCAGGCTGCAACATGTAATCAATAATATAGCTCTTGTGCAGTGCCTTTCATTAGTAACCCTTTATGAAGGAAAGGAGAAAAGTCCCTACGGTGGGAGAAACTGAGGTACCTGGTGATGGAGTGATATATCTAAGGTCACTGAGGAGATGAACGGTGATCTATGAACAGGCACCAGGACTTCTGAGATCCTGAGCACTGCTCGTTGATACTGAGGCACCACCCTTTTTAGTAGCCTAGTGCCTGAACTGCCATTGCCACTCAGTAATAATTCAGCTATTTCCACTTCCCTAGCCTTCTGAGCAGCTGTTGGCTTACCGTGTTCACTAGTGGCTTACGTTTTTCTTGCCAAATCCTGAATGCCATGTTCTGTTCTACCACGAGTTTACTTTGGGTAGATCCCTTGGGATTCTGTGCACGTCTCTTCACATTCCTTGTGATGCTCAGGCAGTTGCTGATTTCAGCTGTACCAATGTAAATTTTAAGTTGCTTCTGTTAACTGAACAAACTCAGATCCACATGAGAGTAACAGAGGTTAGCCACTGCCTGCTCATTCCTCTCTTCTTTCTGTAAAACGGGAATGACATCACTGCTTCGCTACACTTATTGGGTTTCAGTAATTGGTGCTTGAGGTTGTTGTTGGAATACTAAACTGTTGTTTATTAGCAATGAATTAGAGGCAGAGGGTAAGAGCTTTCTTATATTCCAGAGACTGTTACTCCAACTTCATATTCTCTTTGGCAGTTATTGTATATAAATAGCAAGATATAAATCCCATCCCTCTTATTTTTATTTAAAAGAAACAAATCTTCTAAATCAGTGGGCACACCAGGAATGTTTGCAAGCAAGAAACATGTAGGTATATATAAGGACTTTCTCTGAACACCAGAGAAGACCCTGAATTTAGAACCAGAGGCAGAAAAAAAATCCAAGATGAGCCGAATGAAAAGCAGAATGAAAAGGATTGTTCTTCTGGTGACAGGTTGAAAAAGAAAACAACACACCCAGAAAATAGGGACATACTTCATAGAAAAGGGCTGTAGTCACACATGATGCAAAAAAGGTTGCCAAGTTAGCGTAAGTGGTGTTGAAATCCAACTATGTTGACATTATTTTTCCACTTTGTTGGATTCAGTTCTGTCAAAAAATAAACAAGCTCTGCATTTTCCCTTTGGCTATGTGGCTTTACCAGCCTATGCAAATTTTTCAAGATCAAGATTCAAGTCTTCTCTTCCATAGACACAGCCTGCAGTAAGGTGCTGCTACCTGCCTAGCACTTCTTGCCACTGCTATTAATGGCACTCACTACACTGACAATTGTTTTTTTTTTTTTTTTTTTTTTTTTTTTCATGTAAAGAGCTCACCTTATACTGTTAATTACGGACTTCAAGACAGGTGAGAGCTCACAATCACTACAGCTGAAAATGATTTATGCATCAGGATATCAGACGGTAAGATGACACGTTTGTTCATATCTAATGACTGTGCACAATTAGTCTGGTATCAGGGAAGTGCTGATGGAGAGCTCTGACATCAAACAGCCTCCTGTTTCACATCCTGAGCCCACAGAACACGAGCTGCTTCTGCCTGATACAACCAAAAAAACAGTGGCTGTACAAGAAGCCTCATGGCTTAGTGATGACCTTGAGAGACTTGGGATTTCTTCCTCATTCTAACGTTGACTGGCTGTGCAGTCACTGCTGGGTCACCAGCAGTTTGCCCAGCTTCAGCCTCTCTAGGTAGGCACAATTCTGCAGTCAGGCTAAGCAGCAGATGTGTGTGCAAGAAGGAAAGAGCAACTTGGAGAACAGAATGGAAAGCTTTATCCTACCAGTGTTGCAAGTTACTTTTGCAGCAAGAGATGGAGCACTACAAATACCTAATAAACGTGCAGAGAATTGCACTTAAATTTGAACACAGCCATTCCTTCTCTATGCCCTTCTCTGTCTTTTAACCTGTACCCTGGAGACAGAGGGATTTACAGGGCAAAGTGGTTGAGATTTTCTCTTGCTGAAATTGTGTCAATTTGTAAACTGAACTTGAAATCATATACAGCATTGGCTTGGTTTTGCTGGTATGTAACCCTGTCCAATATTACTGAGTCAAGACTGACACAAAAATAAAATTACAAAACTGCCACTTACACAGTACCTTGAGCTCCAAGGGCTCAACTACCATATGTCTCATGGATTGCTAGTAACAATTACTTACTCTCAGCTTTCAGCTGTTCACTTACATCTATGACACACTGTGCTATAGTAACAATGAACTGGTGAATATTCCTGATCTGGTGGAAAATCCAGTAAGGCCTGGAAAAACAATAAGAAAAATATGACATTCTTCAGTGTTTTGCAAATCAATCGTTGTGGACAATTCTAGTTTTTAGGGTGTTTTACTAAAGTCAACCTTGGCACTGACATTTCTCTTTTTGTCCCGTTTATTGGTGTAGTGCTGATTCTTGTTATTCTGAAGAACCTCACAGCAAAGAGGAAGAAAGCTGTGTCAACTGAGTAAAGGGATAAAAGTAAGTGTTATGAAAATCAGCTTAAGCTCTTTTCTCTCAGTTGTTTAATTATTTAGTAAGTGCAGGTCTGGTTTTAATTAAGACAGATAACAAATGCGAGCCCAATAGTTCACAGAAAGTGCAGAATTTTATTCCACAGCTCTGAGCCAGAGAGACTTGAAAGTGGTACAAAAGAGTTAAAGCCTAAAAGCAAAGAGGTGAGAGATTAGCATAAGGTGCCAGTATCATTAAGTAGATATGTTGATGATAACGGGAAGAAAGGGCAAGACTCGCTGTCCACTGAAACACAACAACTCCTATAATGTATTCTGCACATCATATCGTTCAAGCCTCTAATATTTCATTCATTGATTTTATTGTCAAATGAAAAGGCGCTTGTTCCAAGTGGCATTTAGTGAGACAGATGGGGAGAGACCCAGACTTCATTACTGGGAGTTTGCTTTCTGGATAATGCTGACATTGTATGGGTAAAAAGCAACAGGAGTGCAAAAGTCTACCGTGTTCGAATGGTTAGAAAAGTCTCTTTGGTTCTCTTCCTGGAAGCTGAAGGGCTTTTTACTTGGTCAGACTGCAGTCTGCCTCGTGTGTCATCTGCAGAGATCTGTGAAAAGGTGCCACTCAGACTTCTCACACGGGCTCTTTGAGATAAGCTCTGTTAGCATAGGATTTTTTGTGTTGACTGCTGTTTTCAGCTATGGGAGGAGAGAAGATCAGAAGATAAGGCTATGAACTCTTGAACTTTCTAGCAACTAGTTTTAAGGAAATATTCTACATTGTGCTTACGAAACAGGGGACATAATGTATATACTCCACTGAGCCCATTCTCTTTAGCTCCAGAAGCAAATATCCCCAGAGAAACCTTAGTGTGTTCACTGACACTCCACAGTTGAAAATGGTTTTATCAATTGACAGGCAAAAAAAAAATCTCAGAGTTCCTTTTAGCCACAGAAATAAACATACAGAAAACCAAACACCAGAAAGAACTAAGCTTACATATGCATGGGAGTTCAAAAAATGCCGCGAAATAACCCGCTCGTCCATAAGTCAACCTAGCAGAGGCTAAGGAAATACTGAAATGGCGATGGTTAGACAAAGCACTCCAAACCTTGCTCTCATTGGAAAGAACTAGAGGAAAATACAAAAAGTGAAAGCAGTTTCTGGAAGAAAATCCAGAATTTTCCATCTCTGAGAAGTATCTTCTTCAGTGGATTGACAGGGTTTTGTTCTTTCCTGCTTATTCTCCCTCTCTGGCCTCATTAATTTTGCATTCCTGGTGCAGAGCAGCCAGGCCTCACCAAGAAGCTGCCTGCAGCCAGATGCCTCACATACTTCTTTAAGAAACGGGAGAACCTTAACCTTCCAGGCTAAAGAAGAGCCTTCCTTTTGCTGGCTATGTGCTCCTTCCCCTACACATAGCACATAACATGTAGCACTAGCACCCCACAACCTCTTCTTTATACTCTTCTCCCTGTAATGAGGTCAAATTGTTTGGCCCTTCTGAAAGGTTAGGTGCAGAAGAGTCAGGATGCAAAATGGATTTAGGATGAAAATAGCTGGCAGCTGTCTGCCTTAACCAAAATTACAGCATCTGTAGGCATGCACAGCGACAGAATTTAAAGTGCCCGTGTGTTGGGGTTGAAAGCAACGTGCCTACAGCAGGCAGGAAAAACTTTGTGAACACCTTTGTATGTTACTTGTCTAAACTCCACTTAGAACTAAATTTTAAGAAGTGTTCATTTGTGAATCTGAGCCTAATGTTACCTTTTTGTATATTTTTTTTTTTTTTTAGTGATTTTTACAGCAGGATTTAAAGTATAAGCTTTCCTTTAAAAGTACTAAAGAATCAAAGTGACCAGCTGACCTTGAAAATACCTAGATAAGGTAAAGTATACTTTCACAATAATAAGAAAAAAAGAGAGGGAACAAAAGCATCAAGAATTGCTCGGACATCAAAATGCTGTAACCAGCTGTGCCCAACCACTGCAGGAAAGTATGCAGGAAGTCAGGGAGCCAGTTAATCCTCTTAATCTCTACTAATGCACGAAGTGTAAGTAACATTTCTTTTATGAAGCTGTAAAACGCTGTTATGAGTTTTGAATCTGTCTTGAGTCTCAATGAATTCTGTCATCCAAAGGATAAAAACAGCAAGTCAAATAAGAGTAAATTTCCCTTTACTTCTTCTCCTCTTCACCTATTTAGGGAGAAGATGGAAAACAATATAAAAATTGAAAGCTGTAAAATGGACTTGGCTAACTCTCTCATAACCACAGACATTAGATGACACACTGTACTTGCCCTTAAAGAGGGAAAAAATGTATGCGATACATCTGATAAAAGAAAGACAAAAAATATATCTGCAACCTCTGTTTGATAAGCCTTTTTTTTTTCACAAAAAAAAGGTATAACATAAAGGACTTCATTCTCTGTCTTCCTTGGAGAGAAGAGAAATCCCTGACCCACTAAATGTCCACAAGACACACCCGTTACTAGCACGTAGTGCCATGTAGTGGAAGGCTGATGTCACCTTTTTGTCAGTCATGCTGCAGATCTATTAAGCACCATAATAAATACAAATTACAATAGAAACACATTTAATACTTTGGCAAATTAAAAATGGATTGCCTTTCAAGTACTGAAAAATAGCAACAAATTAATATGCATCTGCAGATCAGAAAAGCAATAAGTCAAAGAAGGACGATGTAGACGACAATTTTGGCTGTGTATTGGGAAGATCAGAAAGACCCTGTTAAATCTAGAAATGAAATCTTGGCTTCCATTGTATTTAACACTCTGAGAATTCATTCAGAGCACAGTCACATAAACGATGTGGAAGCAGGCACATTAGTATGAGAAATTATCACCCCATAGCAGGACTTATTGCCTGCCTAGCTCATCTCAGAGTATAGCCATCTGGATTAGCTGCAACCCTCTTCATCGGCCCTTGATAAAGGTGGTACGGAGAGTGAGAGGGACTATGAGTCCTCATAAAGTCTGTTAATGCAGCTTATGGAGAAGTAATGAAGAGATGATGGCAATAATTTCTTACATCACTCTGAGCAGAATTGTCAGGACATCAGTTTATGCCTCCAAAAGCATACAATAAATGGGACACTTGCAGTTAATCTGTTCAAAACTCTTTAAAAGGTAAAATCCCTTGTTAGCACTGAGGAAAGATTGTGTAACCTGGTAGATTTGTGAAAGTATCCCTACACTGTTCCACCTTTTGCTTGCACCTCTGCCCTTTCTCTCCTGGAAGTCCATGAACATTGTACCCACTCCTAAAATCCAGCTGTGTAGTCCCAAATAGACAGACATCTCTAAGACTTACTCTTCACAACGAACCACTGATGGGGGTGGCTCCAAGTAAGTCTTGTGAAATCATCTGTGCACAGTTTTTTTTGTTTTTATATGCACCATAATTAACTCTTATTTTAATCCATCCAGTTCCATCTTCCTTCTGCTAGAGTGACTTAAGCCTCCCCCTGGAGCATTTCTTAACTCCCCACTTCATTAGTGCTACTTTTAGCTTGGACCTACACTTGTTTCCTACCATGCCCTCAGGGGTTTCAGAAATGAACTTCTTTTTCCACAAGATTGTTTCATTTCTGATTTGCACGATTTTCTCTCTGTGCTAAATGCTGTAAAAATGGATTGTCAACAGTGCTTTGTAACTTGGCATAAGAAATGTGAAGATCACTTTCAATGGTACATACTCAAACAAAAAAAAAAGAGCAAATAAATGTAACACCCCCCCCCCCCTTCAACATGTGAAATGCTGGTTTCTTTCTTTCGAGAGTAAGATGTGACCTTGCGACTGAATTTAAAGCTCTTAACTCTGTCACTTAGGCTCAGCCCAGTAATTGCATGAGGAAACAAACTCCAAAACATAGATCAAATTCTGGGGCAATCTTCCATTTTTTATCACCATGTTCCTGCCTTCCCATGAAAGGAAAATAAACCATTTCCCATTTAAGCTTATAAGATCAATGCTGCAAGAAGAGAAATGTGTGAGTAGGCATGCACTAAAGGAAATGAAGATTTATACAAGATGTAATTTAAGACACCAAGGCATTAAAAAGAGATCATTATCTGTTTTGGAGGTAGAAAAGAGATCTTCTATATATCATTATGAGATTCTGGTCAGTTCTAGAAACTGAAAAGTACTGATGTTATTTCATTTTACAACAGATGGGAAGGTTCACCCCTCAGAAAGACTGAATGAGGGCTGACTCAACATCATAAAATATTAGCTAATTTGAAGGATTTCCCCCCTCCCCTTTTTCTCCAAGTCCTCTAAGCTAATTTTGTAGCTAATGCAAGGACAGATCTGAGGGAGTAATTATCAAGCAGGTATGACAGGATTAAGTAAATGCTCTATGACAAGGCAATGCTGGGCTTCTCTCACTGAACCACTACATAAATTATTTGTGGTCAGGATTAAAGTATTTAATTAAATCATCTTTGTATGGATGACACAGGAACATTATTTTTAAAATGGTGCAAGAGAGAAAAAAAAGCTTCCCTTCCATTTACTTCTTACAAACTATTATTGAGACCGTAGTTCAAAAAACAGAATGATCAAAACAGCAGTGACTCACTGGCAAGAGCATTAGGATAAATCAACGTACCTTGAAAGTTATCTCCTAGCATACATACTCTTCTCCCCTACCCAAGATGATTACAACGTTATGCAAGTATGTTTCTGGAACAAGGACAGCTTCCTGACCAGAAAGGTAGTGTCCCTCAGTGGTCTGAGCAGTTTACCCCTGGGATGTCTCCTTAATGTAAAGTTGTCACTCAGCTCACTAAACATTAGCAGGCTGCTAGCAGACTGAGGGCGAAAAAGGATTTGTCAATTTTGTTTCACACAGATGATAGTGGGAAGCAAGGAAAGGCTTGCTATTGAAGAGAAGATGTGTGTAGAACAAATTCTAGAATTTTTGACCCCTGAAAATGACAAAGGGGAAAAAAACAGAAGACATAGCTTTTCCTCCAGAGTTATATTCTGCAGTGCAAGGAGGGAGAATCAACATTACAGAGGGAATTGCTCGTTAAGGTCAGTAGGTCCTAAATGACCTCTTGCCTCTCTTACTGCTCATATCAGCAACTGTGAGACAACTAGCCTAGGCCAGAATAACAGAGAGAAAGGTACCTGGAGATTGATGGACTGTATGAAAGCTCATCTGAAGTCATGGCTGAGCTGGGGCAGGGAGACAGTTCTTTGCTTCCACCAAAATGTCTTTTGAAGTCACATTCAGCTAACTATTCTGAGAAATGAACATATGAGCTTGTTTTGCCTCCATTTGGCTGCAGAATTGAATGAAATAATCTAGTCGGTGGATAAAATGCAAGGATTTGGACTTAATTCTCAAGCCACTGTCAACTAGCATGGAAGGACTTCAAGCTATTTCTTGTTATTTGGACTAGTATCCTGGCTGGAAGAAAACCCAGTGGGGAAGAATTGAGTTGGTTATTAATGCAAATCCTTAGTATCTCCCTTCAGAAGATAAGGGTGTTACCATTTTTCATACTAGATGTCTACTTCTTACTGCAGAAAGCAAATAAAACCTTTTGGGTTTTTCTTTTAATTTCAAGCCATAATAAAAAGTAGAAAAATATTTTGAACAAAAATTAATTTCCCCCTTTCTGAAGGGGAAAATAAAGAAAGCCAAATAAAACAAACATCATACATTTCTATAATTATTTATTTCCAACTCTACAGTTTAGGAAACAGCATTTTTATTATTTGACCTCAGGAACAGCAAAAACAGGAAAGAAATGTTCTATGAATACTCATTAAAGAGAGAAAGTCTATGTGAATATATAAACCACGACCTAATATTCAGCAATTTCCATGAGCTTTGCGTCACACAACTATACCCATGCACATACTGTAGCAGAAGCTGGATGAACACTGCTGAAGAATGTAACAAAGAAAGCAGCTTCTTTTAATAATACTAATAGTTCCTGTATAGAATCGGTCAGTAACTTGTTGTGAATGAGAGGGAAGCTTAGAGAATAAATATGCCTGCAACTGTATCATGTACCAATATGGGGGGGGAAAGGAAAGGACAAGCATATGGAGCTACTAATGGGACTGAATACAGTTCTATATAAGGATTATAAAGTGGAGGTCTGAAGTAAGCTACAAGGTATATGACACTGCACATATTAACACATTTCCAGAGTATAATCCAAAAGTGATTTAAACACCCACAGCAGCTTTCATAAGAAGTTTGATGTATTTCTTGTGGACCACTTAACAATCATGAGCTGCTGCTTAATTTCCTTTCCTATCATTACTTACTGCCAATACATGTGTGTGTTAAATTTAATTTCTCTCCATTGTAATTAGTCTGGGTCTACCTGCCCGACATATTAATGGATCCTAGTCCCACATTTGTGACATCAAATGATTTCCATGGTGACAGATTGAGAAATATTCCTGAGACTGGTAAATGGGTCATATCTGACTGGAAAAGGGAAAAAAATCAACAGCCCTCTTTTATATATACTTGCTTTGGTTAAGCTGATCAGAAATTAATGGAACACAGATTCTAAGAAAACAAACAAACAAAAAAACTCACAAAACAAGACAGCTCAAAACGGTACCATTAAATTTGGTTGGGAATTGATAACCACAGAAGCTCGTGAAAAAAAAATTAAGTTTATTTTGGGTAGCTGAGATTTCCAGAATATGTCAATCACTTCTTTAAAGACTAAAACTTAGTTCAATGATTTTTTGTTTTATACTGTACTGTTCTGTAGAGTATGCCACTTCACAGTCACATCACAGCAACTTTGATCATGAAGTTAAGGCTAGATTTGACCCTACAAAATCTCCAGTCCTTGTCCGTTTGCACAAGGTATTCTCTCTTCTCTGGTTTATTTCCATTTATCAACTTCAGTTTATACTGTAGACCATCCCTGAGCAATGAAACTGTACTGCAGTTAGATAGGTCTGGATTAAAATTGTATGTGTTCTGCTGCACGGGTACTTGTTGTCCTCACATGTTATCTGCCAAGGGTGCTTCAGTGAGTATCAGCACTGTCAAGCCCCTGAAACAAACTACCGCTGGCTTTGAAGGATGCCTGAATAAAATATCCTCAACATGGTGCTCTTGGACGGCAGCGATGGCAGCTGCTATGGCTCCTGATAAAACGGATTCAGTGGCTTGAGACAGTGTAACGGGGAATGAAGATCCTCCATTCACACAGACTTGAAGCAGTCAATATAAAGTTAAGTAGGTATAGCTCCTTTTATATCCAATGGAGCCACTCTGACCTGTAGCAGGTCAGAATTTGGCTCATTAAATTTATATTACAGAAGAATTAAGTCTTACGTCTGTTTTCTCACAAAAGCACTGGCTGTTGGCTTTGCTGCAGCTTAGCAGTCTCCCACTTTGCCATTCCGGGCAAATTGGTGAGGAAAGCTGTCAGACCAAGAACTGGGCTGCTGGCAGGCAATCCTCTGGCCAAGGCATGCTCCAAAAAGCAAACGGTTGTGTAGGGAAACCGTATTTTGCCATTTGGGAAATTTTGCCATTTGGGAAACTGGCCATTATGAATTCTAATCCATAGCAGCCCAAGTCTAGTTTCTTAGAAGAGCAATCTAAATTAAAACTAACAAATTTCCCAAATGCAAAGGGATCCAAGCACCATTACTGAGACGATACCAGGATAGCCTAAGGGGATGAAAATTGCTGCCTGATTGCTGCAAGAGTACATCTGATTTGATGTATGGCACTCTCTGAGAAGAAAGGACCAGAATCCTTTGTGGTACTTAAAGTTAAAATTCACAGAACACAGTATTGGCCCTCTAAAGTGTCTGACAGTTATCATTCAGGAGTACACACACTACCATCTGAGCAACCACAGCGAAACCAGACAGCTATAACTTCACGTATCCACAGTAAATCCTGCACAATTAGTCCACCGAGACTAAACGTGAGATAAATCAGAGGAAACTGTGAATTCCCAGTGTAAAACAGGCTTCGTGTGGAAAATATTTTTTCTTACGGACAATTTCTTTGTACGGGGGAGCTTAGCCAGTGCTGTGTAGTGCTAGGTTCTGTGCAAATACACAACTGGCAATGCCTAGCCAAGACGAGCAATGGGAAGGAGAAAGGAGAAGGTGGTTTTGCTTGCCACTAGTGGGACCCCAGGAGTGTTTGGGCAGTGGGGTGCCCACGTCCAACTGTGGCAGAGACTGGAAGAGGAGCCCAGATCCCTCTTGTTTCACACCGGTGGAACTGCTCTTCTCCTTCTACACCCTGCTAGGGATTTTTTAACAACCTATTTCATGAGCAACAAAGTTTGCCAATATTCTGACAACACTAACGTGCATAAATCACTAACCTTTTTTCTTGTTTCAACAGGACAGCCTAAATTGCTGTTAAGATTGTAAATTCGTTCAGCACTGCCTGAAGTGTTAATTTTTTAGATCTTTTAAAAATCAGAGAATTTGAAGGAAAAAAAAAAAAGACAGGTGTATAATGTTCTCCCAGAGGGTCTGAAAAAACTCCCCAGCAATGCTGCTTTCAACTCCAAATTCTGTTAGCCAAGTGGCAAAGGAAAAGCTCTCTACACCAACTTATTAATGTCAGACATAACCTTGGGAAACATTTTCTGACATGCCAGGACACAAAGAATATATAATTCAGTAATTAGTAAGCATAGTAGAAGATTATATTCCTGTTTTAAACATATTGTTGTGTAGACAAACAAAGGAGGGACAGCAAACACGAATACTGAAATGGTAGCAGGCTGGACAGTCAGTTTGATGAGAGCAGTTAAGAAGATTAATGTATACTCTAAACTGAACTCCCCCAGTTGTCCAGCATTCAATAATTTAAAAGACAATGCCAAAGCCTTCATTTCAAGGTGACAGAAAATTCTGATGATGGAAGAGGTAACTGAAAACTTACTTTTAATTAAAAAGCAAACAGGCTGAAACTCCCATGTGCCTAAGAGGAAGTAATACCATTTAGGAAACAGTGGGGAGGGACTGTTATTTAGATAGTTCATTTTATTAAATATAAGAACTCAAAGAGAACCAGTAACAACTTTTCCGCCCTAGTATCCTTAATAATACAAGATGATTACTCACCGACTTAATGAGAAAAAGTTTGAGGCTAAAGAGAAAGCAATTAAACTGACAGATTTATTGCTACCAATAAATATATTGCTATACTCACAAAATGCAGGGCTAAGATGCATTAAATGATCAGAATAATTCATGAACTGTTACATTCCCAGGAAAATGAATAAATGGATGACAAAGCACACATTTTTTATGCGGAGTAAATAGGTAGAGAGGTGAAAGCAAATTGATAGGTGCATGTTCAGATGGACACAGAGGTGACATATTCCTAGCATTCAAAAAAAGTTGATCAAAATGAGCATGGATTATACTAATGGTTTGTGACACACGAGCTCAGAAATTGGGCTAAAGAGGCCAGATTAAACCTTAGTGTCTTGGAAGTTGGAGGTTCCCAGTTAACAGTCAGTCTCTGGTCACAATCACTTCTAACCTGCTGAAGTATAGTTAAAAAACTACTGTTAAGAATTTATGAACTGTGGGCAAGAACTTTTTTTCTAGAGATCATTGAGCTCTGTAGCCTCAGGCATGCATCATCTGCCACAGCACACGCCGGGGGGGGAGCAGCAGTTCATCATGGTCACCTGTGACATTTTACTGACTGCTCCATCTTTTTCCCAATGCTGAACTCAATGATCTTAAACTTCAACTTAAATTTCTGCATCAAAGAGCTAATAGGAAGTTAGTACCTCACACTCTTCTCCTCTACACCAAGAAAGACCACACTTGGCAGGTACTGCTCAACAAGGGGGATAAAAGAGGATGCTGTTGGAGAATAACGCTTGGCCCTGAATCTATTAGCCAGGACAAGCTCAGACATTGTCAGCCCTAACGCAATGCCGTATCACTGTGCATCATCATTTTCAACCTTGCTGAAGTCAATGAAACTACTCACGATCTTTTTACACTTCAGCCTATGATTAAGCACTTCACTAAATAAGGTCATTAAATTTAAATTGTAGATGCTTGCTAGGTACTCCTGAAGGTTGTTCTCTCACCTGCAACATATTCCCTTCAGGCTCATGGCTAGCAAAACAAGTGGCAAAGTAACATCCCAATCTGCATGTCAGCAATCCTCCCACTAAACTTAAGACATAGGAAATTGATTGATTCACAAGGGAGCTGTGTTTACCCTACTATTGACACAGGGAAGAACAGTAGCACGTTATGACTCTCAGAAAAGAATAAGACACACAGAAAAGGAAAGGTGCATGAACTTGGCAATCTGCAGAGAAAGATCTGTTTGTTTGAGCAGCAGAAGCCATGCAACTGTGTTAATTCAGCATTTTGCAACCCTGTATTTTTGACACTTCTCAGCAGAACTAGTCAGCTCAGAGTACTTCTCTAGTGCAGTTAACTAGCACAGGTACATGTGCTTGTGTTAGACCCCACAGGCATATCCTTAGGGATTCACACAGCATTTCCAGAAGCTATCAAGCTATTTTCACTTGTCTCTTTGTTCAGTCCATATACCTCACAGCAGCCTTCTACCCTGTTTTCTAGTCCTGAACAAGCTATCAGTCATGCCAAAGTGTATGCTAAAGCCATAATGCAGATAACAGACCATTAAGAGCTTAAATGAGACTGCTAAACACATTTCATTAATCATCACACAATCTAGCCTTCAACCAGGAGTTGCAGTTTTGGCAGGCTGGTAATGGAGCCCTTCTTTCTGCCCATTTCTAGTGCCTGGGAAAGGGAGAAGGACTACTGAGCCAGTTACCTTAGCCTTTTGCCCTTGCCCTTCTTCCTCTGGTGCATATGGTCTGTGAGGGTTACACTGCTGAGGGAAGAGAGTAAATAGAAGAAAAAGAATAAAAATAAGAGCTTGAATGTGAATGCTGTTCAGAGAGCCTGGATTCTCAAATGAGCCAGGATGCCTGAAACTCACATGGATTATAATACAAGTCCTTCTGGAAAAGTGTCCAAACTGTCCCCCTCTTCCTGGCAAGGGGTCTTTATTTATGGATTTGACAGGAAATCAGGAAAGGGACTTTCCTTTCTAGGGCCCCAGACCCAATGCTGATTCTAGCAGTACTATAGCATAGTAGGTAAAGGCTAAAGGAAATGATGTGGAAAGAGATACCCTCTTTGCACCACTTCTTATTGTTCAATTTCTGGCTTCTCTCAGCAGTTTCCCAAGGCCTTTTCCAGGGAAAGTCAGCTGGTTATTCATTTTCTGCTAGGCAGCTGGCAGATTAACAAGAGTTACCTGCCAAGCACATGTACCTGTTTAAGCCCACCCAATGCCACATGCCTCTGCACACTAGCCTAAAGGGGGAGCATACTTTTCTCTTTTCTTGGGGAGCAGGCTGGAGAAGGTGGTTTCAGCTAGGTTGTTTCCTTGAGCAGCAGAAATTGAAGTCACTATCAATGAAAGACCCTTCTTTAATTAAAAGTCCTTATTTTAATTAATTGGAAGTGTAATCATGCCTAAACTGCATAGACCTATCAGCACTAGGTTCCACTCTAACCCCACTGGAGGATTTGAATCAACAAGCTTCTAGCTTCACCTTTTTGTGGCCATGTTGCACTCCCCATTTTAGACTTATAAAAGACTCTTCCAAATGAGTAAACTATTGAGTTAATTGCTTTTGACATCTTCGATGGAGTTTACTATGCAATGGTAAAGAGGGAGGAAAGAAGAGTTGAATGGGGAAGATTACAGAACCGCAGTAGCAGAGGCTTGATTATGCCATACAACATTTATTCTGGTTTTGAGCCGAATCTGTTGACAGAGATATGTATTTGAGACCTTATCTCATAATTCCCATATACTAAAATCACATAACTCCTACTCCAGTGAAGCTTGCCCAGGTTGAATTCAGGATCAGAGACCTTTTCTGCACAACAAACTAAAAAACAAAAATCATTTCCTATTTTAATAATCTCTCTTGCCATTTGTTGGGGAAAGAGTGGCATTATACCCATACTATTACTTTTGTTGTTCGTTGCTGCCTCTAAGATATTTTAAGATCCACAGTATCTACTGCTCATATTAGTGTCCTGCTAAATAGAATAGGGTTTAGAAGATCAAAATGTCCCTGCAATATCTGCCAAAGATCTTTGGCCCTACCGTGAAATTTCTTGAACACTGTGCTTTATGGCAGGGGCTGGAAACAGTCCTAAGAATTTGGAAAATGAAATTCCTGTGAATTAATTCTGTTTTTCCAGTCCAATATCCTCCTTATTCTAGGAGGATAGGCTGCAGGGACTCCATCATAGCTCTGGGTTCCTTATTAGCATGGCATATTCTACAGGTGTCTAATAATAAGAAAAACTTTCCCTTCCCTTCGCTCCTATGACGGTTAGGAAAAGGAAACGTAGAAAGTCAGACTAAAACAAGAACTATATGCTTTCTTTTTTCTTAACATCATGATTTTTAGGTGTCTCGTGATCTTTGAGGGTCTTACCATGGTACGCTACCCCATCAAGGTGGGGTCTCAGGAAGTAACCTTTCAAGGTCAGTATCACCGTTTCATATATTCCTTCTCATTAGGTATTTTAGGTTTCTGTGTGTAGAAGGCTATGATGTAGAAGGCTATGAATCCCCGTTATTTTCTGACTCAGCTGTATGTATCTTTTTCAATGCTACAGTTTTGCAACAGAAGTAATGTTTCCTTGGTAGTCATCAAATGCTCATGCAGGCAGCCAGGATACACAGAGATGAGGAGATACTGGTCCCATACTGATAGCTAGCTGCCAGAGCTCTTTATACCTGACATGTTAAGAAACAAACAACCAAAACAAAACAAAACCTCACACAAACCAAGACAACCTAACTACTGTGAACAAACCCAAAAGAATAACTAGCGTGCTTGATACTAGAATGCTGTTTCTCTCAGTTGGCTAACTTAACCAATTCCTCTTACCTTCAGTCTAATAAAGGGGAAATTACCAAAAGTTACAAAAAAGATAAATGCCTGTGAATACCATTTTTTTTTTTCCACATAAAGAGTACTTGCACGCTCTAAGGTTATGCCTAAATTCTAGGCACCGGTGTAGCTGTACCAGCAAAGCACTGCTCTAGGCAAATCCAGACAGGCATTGTTTGAAGCCAATCTTCATTGCCCCATGGCCTCCTCAGCAGACCTACCAGTGTTACATGGACACAACATTTCCCTTTCCTTCAACTGCCCATTTTTAGAGCTATTTCACCTTTCTTCTTCTGCAGGACCTACTAGTGAGCGGGAGAGATTCCTGCCCCTCTCAGACACCACAACCTATACTGCACATGGGTTTCCCTTGCTGCAGTCCTTTGGCAGATGTTTCAGAGCTCCTCATGCAAACGTAACCCAGGCTGTGAGCGAAGGAGTAAAAAATGTTAAGGAGGGCTGGGGAAACGCAGGAAGAATCTCACCACTACAAGACTTCATGAGTCAGATAAGGTGTATCAATAAGTAAACATTAAAAAGAAAGAAGCAGAAGGAACGTGGCTTAGAGGTGCATCCTAAATATGGGCTGGAACTAATGAGGCTTTTCTTTTTACCATCAGAGAAAGTTTATTACATGTACTTCAAAGGCAGTTGACTTAGTGAGCAGTGGAGGTGGGTCAGAGAAGTGTTCTTTCCTGAAATGCTCAGCATAAAAGCAGAAGCATTCATAATGGAATGGGTGAACTGGCTACGAAAATAATAGCCCATGACTCAGGAAAATTTTGAGGAGTGATTAAACCTTAAAATGAGAGGGAACAGAGGAAAGGAATATAAAATAAAAATAGAATCCATCAGCTATTTAACAGCTACAAAAAGTGTGTGCAGATGCTGTAGATGCTTCTCATTTAGAGCTCTGGCCAGGTCCATAAATCCTGACCTGTGATACGCCAAACTGTTAGAATTCCTCTACTCTCTTCAGCAGAAGTTGCCCAGCTGAATACAGTCCATTAACAGTAGTGAAGGAAGGTAAAAAGCACCCTGAAATACCAGTGTAGGTACCATCAGATTCAGAGCTATTGCACACACCACTAAGGACCAGAAACGTTACAGAGATAGCAAGAAGACTAACAGCAGAGACAGGGAAATAACAACAAAAAAACCTACCAGTATCCTGGAAAAAGAGAAAAGCATAAGTTACTAAATTTGAGGAATAGAAATCAAAACAGAGAGAAATACTGAAAAAGATGGAAATGGGTGGAATACATTATATTAGAAAATAAAGAGAGAGAATTATCATCTGTGTGCTTTTCGCAGGCCTGAGAGGCAGGTACTCCTTGATTCTCATCTCACTTTTGAGGGTCCCTGGCACTGAGCCCCCGTTTGGGTTAGACCCTCCTTGCTCTAATACTGAGTCTTGCTTGAACTGTAAGTGAAAAAGTTCTGGTCTCCCAAAAAGGAAGCTATATGCAGTGTACATGCTGACATTAGACAGTATCTATAGCAGCTCTCAAATTTGCTTGTGACAACTGTGTACAGCCAGGCAAATCTAGCTCTTTCTCTTGCCACCCTGTAGCTGTATTTCCTTGTGACTGGCAAGGAATCACATCAGTCTGTCAAGAAAGCAATCAATAGCCATTGATACAGCAATTGCATTTTAAGAACAGTGCTGTGCCTTTATAACATGTACTATAGTGTATGGAATAAAAACAAAAAACAAACAAACAAACAAACAAACAAAAAACAACAAAAAAAAACTCCCTTAAACTGGAGTTCAGGCATAGGCAGACAAATCCCATGCTATTCCAAGCTAAAACAAATCTATCACATCTTTTTTTTTATCACCAGATTTATTTGTATTTGACATTTTCCAAAAGTTTGCTTCCTCATTATTTTTCTTCTTGAATGTTAACAGTTTCATAGGGTTTTATTTTTCAGAAAAAAAAAAAAAAGCCACACATATCTGAATCTTCTGTTTTCATGGATTTCAATTGAGGATAGATAGTAAGATCACTTCTGCAAGGCTTCTGCTACACACTAAAGTCTACTGTCTTAAGGAAAAAGAAAGTGCAACTCACATATGTACTGCTTTCTAATTAAAAGCTGTATTCTCATCTCATTTTCACCAATACAAATCCAAGGATAACTTAAATGAAAATAATGGAGTTACTTTGGATTCAGTCTGTGGTAAATGAGACAAGGATCTCGGCCTAATCTCATAAACGTCTCCCTTGAGACCTCCATTAGTAACACTGTGTTTTTAGTGAAAAATGCACCACAGTCTTTCAAGATCCTCTAGCAGGAAAAAAATGGTATTTTAAAGTACATTAATTCTACACAATTATATTAAAACTTTTGGTGAGATCTCAGGGGAAATGGTTACAGCGTTCTGCTATCTCAGTACACTTCCTCACCAACAGCACTAAAAATACATGAAGTCTCCAACAATCCTAACACACAACTTAACAACTGGCTTTAGTTTGTATATATTCTGTGTCTAAAAGGGAAAGGTGCGATTCAACCACACCTGTTTTCTCTCATAAGTATCATTAGCACTAATTACTTACAACTTCACTCCTGGCAATTGCTGGATGATATTCATTTGCCTTCAGTATATTGCTAAGAGATCCTAACGCAACTTGCAAGGCAGGAAAAGGGTGTAAGTAACTGGAAAATGTGTTTCAGGCTAATAATGCAATAGTGATAGTGCTGTATCCTGAGTCATCGGGAAGAGTTTGTCCCCTCTTTGCCATTTTACAGTGGACACAGTATGAACAAGGCATCAGAGCTACAGCACTCTAGGAGTGGGGTTGTGTTTTGCCTGACAGCTAGGCTAGACAGAGGCAGTCTTTGGAGAGCAGAACAAAAAGTATTAACTATTTTAGATGTCTTAAGAAGCATATCCTCAGTGCATTTCTGCAGAGGTGGACACGTGAGCATGACTTTTTTTTTTCCCCCTCCAAAAGCCCTCAGCCTTAAATCACAGCTCTCTTGTCTTTGCTTTGAACGCTAGTTACAGCTTCCTTCAGAGTTTATCACTGCTTTTTCAAGCACCGGTCACAAGGGGACCAAAATAATGAAAGGTGCTTTCCAGGTCTCAACATGCTTTCCAGAGATTTCTAACCCAATCTTTAGTTCTTAATTTTGACAATCTAGAGACCTTACATATTGTTAGAGAAATGATTAAACATCTTCCTCTTCTACCAAGGGATAAATTACGACTAATCAGAGCTTGGGATCTCTAAAATCAAATTTCTTCCACTTTAGACTCTGCCTTCCAAGCTTCAGACCAAGAAATTAGCATTCCCATCAGCCTTCAATGTGAAAGTCAGAGTTACACAGCAAGGTACCCTAGAGCAATATATTTCAACCAAGTTAGTCCACGCCTCACTCCAGCGATGGCTCTATGTTCGTTAGTATACAAGACCTGTTCATGACTGAGTCACCCAGCAGAGCAAATCTGATACATAATCAAATGTGGGCACAGAATGACATTTCTATTGCATTAGCCAGAACACGAGTTAGAGTTTATGCTGACTTTAAGCTTACTATGTAAGGACAGATGGCATCTGATCCAGAGTAAGGTTTCTTAGAATAGAGTTAACCCATTAACATTTCAGAACAGAAACAAATCAGTGAATTCATACCAAATTAGCACTTAGTGCTAGGTGGCTCTGACATTTCAATCCTGTACCAACATCTCTAGTTTCGTATTTACTCTATCACTGAACAATGGCCTGCAACAACAAATCTTTTTACCTCATAATTTTTGTGCCTTTAAGGGAAGGTTGAGCACAGACCTGAGTATCTGATGTGCCTCGCATGCTCAGGCAGTGCGTTTCCACAAAGAACTGCAGATGGACCCCAGGTGCATGCTGTTTATGTTTTCAATGCTCTATAGAAAACACATGGCAACAGAAGGATAGGGAAAAGGTTGTAGACTATAAGAAAAGTGAAAAATAAGGCAGGTCAAATATTGGTGTCACATCTGCAATGGAAAACAGCCCTGAAGCACACAAAGAACTACTGTCACCAAAACATGCTGATAACCAACTGTAGCGTTTGCAGCCCACACTTAAATGGTACTGACTGTACTGGCTGGCTAGGTCAAGCCAATGCTGGTTACGTGTTCTGTATTGCTAATGTACTGGAACTCCCAAGGGAATACAATAGGTTTGAATGGCTTCTCTTTTGTTACAGGACTGTCAGAGAGCTTACTGCAACCTGCAGCTCCTCCTTACCTCTGCTTCACTTTTAAAGGAAATCTCCATAAATTCCCTGTCTGCACAGGTATGTGTTCTAGATCTAGAGCCATTCGTGAGATGCTCCCTGGGGCTGCAAACCTTGCTTCTTTACCTGGGCTGGCCTCATACATCAATCTCAGTCAAGTGACATAGGGAAAAAAAATCAGTCATGATACTGCAAAGGATTATTTTTCAATCTCGGGCTCCATTAAAAATGAGCTTATATAAGGGGTAACAGCTGCTTCAGCATTAGTACTGGGTGAGGTAACTATCCAGCGATTTTGAAAAGCTTAGGCTACATCAATTACTCAATTTGATGTTATCATTCTTTAAGAACCTACCCATGCATGTGCCCTGCTCAACAGTGAGTTTCCTAATTAATAAACAAGTGGAAAAGAAGTCAGCTTTGTGCACCTGTGCACAGTTCAGCTCTTGAGAAAATAACTATTTTGTAATCCAGCCATAAAAAACAGCTATGAACCACAGAGTTTACATTAAGATTGGCAAAAAGAAGCAGTTGTGGCAGCCTGTTCTGCCTTAGAGGTGGAAGGGCCGTTCAGAGAATGGATTTGTACTGAATGTAGCTAGTTAGTGAGATTAATGAGTAGAAATCACATTGCATGGTAGTCAGTCTTCAGTAATTAAACTGCAACAGGAACTAATTTCAGGGTGGTATCAAAGTCCCTCTGAAGTTTGGCTATAGCTTTTTTATGGGGGTAGAAGTCAAAATGTCATCAGAATGTAAAAGAAAATAAGTATTTACATTAGTTAACATTAACCTTTGACTTAGTCATTTGAAACTTCTTGACTAGGGAAAGGAGTTGAAGAGGAAGAGAGGAATTATGTCCAACATATCTTGATGATATTAGATAGAACAGGTCTCATCTGAAAACTTCAAGATCTTAGGGGTGGTTTTCAGTACCGTAAAAATGAAGGATAAGGAGTAACTCAGCATGTCATGTCTTTGAAAAGGTTAGAGGGAGGCACTCAGAAAGCAGGCAGGAATACCTGTTACCCACTAATCATCAGCCTCAGGTAGGGCTAAGAAATCCAGAATTGAGCCTGGAGAATTGAAAGTCAGACAAGAGGAAGTAATAGCAGACTTGTCCACGCTCGTAAAGGGGTCAGTAACCATAAAACACGTCTGAACTTCATGGCATTCCTTGCTGCCTGCTTGCCCTTGACAAGGAGGACTGCTGCAAGATGCTAGCTGGAAGTTTTAATGATACTTAAAATATACATATCAGGAATGAAGAGTTTTCTCATCACTGATGTAACAGATTACAGGAAACTGGTAAGAGCCATGCTTTCCCATAACAATACTGATCGACACAAACTCCACAGCTGTCTGGCTATGCTTGCCTATCTTCCTCCCAGATAAACTGTGTCTCTTGTCATAAAATTATGAACCTGTAACAGTGTCCTCTTAATAATGGTTTGCTGGGACACAGTGAGTGGTCTGCCACGGGTCCGTGACTTCCATTTGAAGTTTGATAATAAAGATGCACAGTAATCCATCCGAAGTTAGGAGCGCCGATGTGCTCCAGTGGTCTGCTGCGGAGAGCCAAGCAAGGGAGTAAATGGAGATGCAGATTTGTTGAAGGAAAAGCTCTATTACCAACCTATATAAACCAAGGGACACTTCACAGAGCACAGCTGTTAAAAGATATCACACAGGGAGAGGGAAAGTCCTTGACACAGACAGATCCCAAACAATTTAGGGCTTGACAGGTCATGACCGACACCCCTGAAGCTAGCAGGCTATCAGTATGCAGCTGGAACCAGCCCTCAGCATGAAGCAGTGTTTTATAAGAGGGCTGCCTCGTTTGGCAGCTCTCACTTCAGCCTCTGAATAGTCTCAAGGAGCAGCCCCATGCAGAGCACATTAAAGTAGCACAGTCTTTTGATAGCTACAACTGTCATGACAAGTTGTTTTTATCCTAAGTCTATGGTACGTGGTCTTACCTCCCCTTTTGCTGTGTTTTTGCCTGAGTATTTACTCATATAGGCTGATTAGCCAGCCCTGGAATAAGCTCAATATTTTTGACCTTCAACTTAAGAAACAGGAATTTACTGTTATTTTTCCTCTGTTCTCAGTCAACTATGACCCTAGATTTTCCTCTTGGATTTAGGTATTTGCTTCATTTTTATTGTTTATTACATAATTCTGATACTTTATGGAACCCCTGTAGCGTACTGTGATATATCAGCAAAAAGGCCAGTGTTAAACACACCATGTGAAGAAGAGAGGAAAAAAAAAAAAGATTCTCATAAAAACTGTCACCCACAACAGCACGTTTCTATGGTAATATGGGGCCGCTTTGGGTTGTTATGGCAACTAAACCTTTAAAAGCAATAGCATAAAACCAAAGCAAAAAATCCTAAGAATGGGACTTCATCACGGCTTCTCAATTTTAGAAATCCTTCTCAGCCCTCCTGCCCCACACAGACTAGACTGGGTGTTGCAGTGATCAAAGCTCTTCAGGAAGAAGAGGAAAACCACTTGGCTTCGTGGCGGTGGGTTTGTAGAGACTTCTAACCACTCTCTTTTTGAAACCAGAACGAGGAGCATTGATCCACAAGTGGAGCTCCTGTACCACAAAGCAAAACAAATGAAGAAGTGATGACAATGCCAGTAGGACTGCTGACTGCAGCCAAGGGGGAGCGATATCTGCGCTACCCACCTAGCAGGCGGGAAAGACCCAAATTACACTGAATTAAATGCTGGGTTAGCTCCTTAATGCTAATGTATACTTCATTATTTCTTTGGCAAGATTCTTCCTATAGTCAGATGCTGCTGCCAAGGAAATGCAGGAAATTTCTAGACGCATACGCTTACTTCTATATAGCTTCACAGAAATTTACTGTGATATATGACATTTTAAGCTAATCTCAGACAAGTTTCAAGATAAATTATCTTGACTAACTTGGGATTTGTTTCCACTTATTCTTTCTAAGTTTTCTTCCTGCTCAGTTTCCCATACATTCACTCCCACTTTCAATCTTCATGATACTTTCTTACTTATCAGTTATGTCCACTTCCATTTCTATGTTTGAAAGAATAATATAATCATGATAATGGAAACAACAGTACACAAACATCCACTCCTACTTCTGAGGTGCCTGAAAACTTGTACCCCACCCAGCATTCTGTCCCTTTGCTGCCCTGCTTATGCACTTCAACCCTCATGCACATCAGACCTGGCCGAGGTGACCCAACTCTTTTTACTTGTGAGCCATACCAGAGGTCTAGAGTTGAAAGAACAGCATATTTAAAGATTGCTCCCCAAGCTGTTCACATCTTTTTTTTTTTTTTTTTTTTTTTTACATAGCCTATAAAAGCAGCTGTAAGTTCAGAGCAAGAATGTTTATGTAAATGAGGAAATATAGGAGCTAGAATCCTCTACTGATGAAAGTTAGCATCATGCAATTCACTCCACTGTTTTCTAAAGCCATTTTATACCCCCCAAAATGTGTTCTCTCAGAATTTTAGGGTACCAGTATAACCATATTCAGATAATCATTTCTTAGCAGTATGGGAAAGCACCTGAATCTCCAAATACTGTAAAAGTTGGTGCCAATCTGAAGTAGGTTGGCAAAAAGCCTGTAGACAGCCCTACAGAATGCCACTAGGCACCTGTAATAATCGTATCCTGAGGCATGCAGGAAGGAAATACTATTACTGTCTATTAAATGTAACATTTGCAGGAAGACATGGTAATGTCACGAATTAATGAAGTTGAGGAGATCCTGAGCCAGTAAGTTGGTGTGAGCATAAACTGGCAGACAGTTTCTATTGATGGCAGCAGAGTGGTAGCATCGAGTCAGCCAAGGACAACAATCTATGAGAAAAAGTACAATGGCCCATTTTACTGTAGGGCTTCAGTCCTGCTCAGAGTTACCAGTGTCTCAGCAGGGCAGAAGCAGTAAGCATGTGCTAGGTCCTCAGCCTTTGGATGGTTCACAGTCTGGACTATTCATCAATAGTACCACTGAATGTTACTACACCTTCCCTGCTGTATTTCCACCTCTGTTCCCAGCCAACACATTCTCTTGGTATGTCAGAATAGCACTTTTTTGGACAGCTTCCCCAGTCACTAAGCAGATAGGAAAAAAATACACCACATCTCTAAATACAGACGTAAGTAGTTTCAAGGTTTCTATTAGTTGTGCCAGTAGCTAACAGCTCTCCAGAAGCTGTTCTACTGACTTGTTCAGTCCCAGATCAAGAACAAATCCCAAAACCATGAGGACCAAAAGCAACTGACACCGAGTTTGTCTTACACCCTGAGAATCACCCGCGTATATGTTGAGAGCCTTTTAAGCATTCAGGCAGTGCAAAGGGAACATAAATTAGCCTGGGTCTTCACCAGAATATGCTGCATGCACATCTATTTTACTGACACTTAAGCCCAAACTATGAAATCTACTACAACTAAATTCAGGAAATATAATGAAATGAGTAGTTGTGGGCAAACTTGGTCCCTGAGGTTTACTCTAAGCTTATTAATCACCTTTTAGTACATTTCTAGAAGGGCTAGGACAAAAATCTTTTTGTTTTTAGCAGTGTCTCCAAGCACAAAAACGATTTACTTTGAGAAAATTGTCAGAAGAACAAAAGCTCGTTCATTTAATTGAACTGCTTGGCCTACACTGAATGTAAGCTAGAGATTGCTGCAAAGAGCATTGGGTAAAGCAAGCCTGAAATTCAAGTAAAATAAAGACACTTGGGTGATGCAGAGTGAAGGGGGCAATTATGCATGCACTTACTTCTTTCTTCTAGTTTGGGGGTTAGAATAAGAGGTTCAAATGACTCTGATTATCTAGAATGCTTGAATAAAGGAAACTTGTGAGTTTTCTGCTGCTTCCCCAGTACTGGACCGATTATCAATTTTGTTTACATGTCTAACTTTTTCATGTACCTGTCCACGTTTTTGCACGTGGTGCATCATTTGTAGATAGCCTTAGTTCAGCTATCGTAGAATGGCTCGGGTTGGAAGGGACCTTAAAGATCATCTAGTTCCAACCTCTGATTTATTTATTTTTTTTCTGGAGAAAAAAAGAAAAGAAAAATGTAATAAATGGGTTTAATTTCCTACACTCTTCTCCCTCTTTCCTGATTGTGCAGAGAGCAATACCATACACTTATCCTGCTGATGGGACAATCATACTATTGACCTATGGGCAATACATCCTACCTTCCAGCTTGAGCCTGTGAGACGGATTCTCCCTACGACACTTTCCTCTATGCAAATCTTTGTGCTGCCTGTATTACAGACATAATGTGCAGCATGAAAGCAAGAAGGTAAAACCTCAGGTGAGAGCTTTGTAATTGGAAATGGGGCCTTAGGTCCTTAAAATATGGATTGCTAATGCAGAACAAGGGAGGCTCAGAGGACATGCCTGGTTCAGAGAGGGAGAAAACAGGAGTTTCAAGTTATTACAATGCACATCACAGTGAACAGTGAAAAGCATATGTGCTTGATAGATTGCATGTGATTAGAACGAGGGCCTTAGGCATGGAAACCTATCTATTAAATATATTTTTTTTTCTAGTACTGCTAATATAACTATCAAACCTTAGAGTAAACGCCATCTGTTAGGTGAATGACCCATGTGTCCCATCTTCTTGGCTTTTTTCACACGTGCAGAGGTGAATCTTCATTACACATTGGGATGATGGACGGGTTGCCACTCCCTCCAAATTTGGTACCTGCTCATGCAGTTGGTGTGCTTTACTGTCAGCTATGGAACGCAGAATGACTGGCCAGAGGAAGCAGTACATGGGCTAAATCTGTGAGTTAAATTGTGAATTGATGGGGCATGGGTACTAAATATATCCAAGGGAAAGTCTTGTCAGACAGGATTCTGACAGATTCCTGAACAATATCCTCTTTCAAGTTGGGACAAGGAATTATTATTTTCCTCCTCAGTTTGTTTCCTCCCTTTCTTCTTAGGGGTTTTCATCCCAGCACAGCCAGTGACATCCCATTCTCAAAAATGCATTTTTGTTCTGCTAAGAACAAATATACAAAACAGAAGTGCTTCTTCTCCTAGTCTCTACCTTCTTGAAGCTGGATTTTCTAGCTTCTGGAAAGTCACAGCTTCTGTTAGCCAGGGGAGATGGGGACACGCACTTTGCTCCCATGATGGCTCGCTTTGCCCATATTTCCCTTAACAAAGATTTGCAAGACAATTCAGAAAGCTCTATGTCCATTCTCCACAGTTCTCTGGAGTACTTGAGATTCATAGAATTAAAGTCTCCCTAAGCCCAGAAGAAACAGTTCAAAGGAGACAGAAACTGTTTTTGTTGTTGTTGTTGTTGTTTTTCTTTAACACTGGGTGAGTCATACAATGTTTAGTTTGGGTGTTTGATACATCATAGCATCTCAGCCAAAAAGACAGATGTAGAATGAGTGGCAGCTTAACAAAGAGTGGAAGAAAATAATGCAGAAAAAGCACTAGATTGATGTTGAGAAAGCAGAAAAAAGCCCTCAAAATTTCAGTGTTGCCAACAAGATTTTATTATAAATCTTGTAATGTGGTGGTTTTTCTTCTGAAAACTCCAGTTGAGGAGTTTCCTAGCCCTCATGGGAAAAGGCATGAGAACATGACCAAAGGTATCCCTTAGAAATGAAAATGGGAAAATAAAAAAAACAAACATTTTATTTTTATTTTTTTAATTGGAATTTCCCCCATCATGATTTACACCCAATTTCTACACATTGTCGGCCTTTAACCTTTGAGCTTGGTGGCAAAAACAGACAAAGAACCATTCAGCTAGAAACGAACTACAGATGTTTCAGAAACTGCAGCTATTCTATCTTGGCAGCAATTCATAATCAGAACTTTCTGATTATGTCCCTTGTCACATTAAAACCCATAAACTAGAATGTGCACATGCTGATCCATATAATAAACTCTCTCCCCTGGAGCTCATTTACTGAGGTCAACTTTCTTACATACTGCCTCCTCAATAAAGGAACATCATGGGAAAGCAAACTGCAATCAGGAAAAAAAAAAAAAAGGAAGAAAGAAGGACTTCCAACCAGACACCTTATCTGACAAGTGTAGGAAGAAACAAGTGATTTTTCCTTGACCCACAGACTCAGCAAGTCCCATCTCTTTGCTTGATCCCCTCCTAATTAAAATCAGCAACATTAATCTCCAATTATGGATAGAAACTTGCCCTTTTTAAAAATACATATATATCCTAAATCCATACTTTCTTCAGCTCTTTACCAAGATAAACTGAAATTCAGTGTTCACTCCTATAATTTCACTTGCAGGTGATAAAATTGCATCATGAGAAAGAGGAGGACAACACACCCCAGCATTTCCACGAGCTATAGCTAACAAATAGGATTCTTTATCAATGAAACTTCAAAGCTTTCTGCAGCAGAAAAGAAGAAAACACCACGATATAACAATCAGAAGTAGAAAATCTTAAGCAGATAGAGTCTCCACAGGGACCTTTTCAAAGAGAAAATGTACCTCATTTGTGGAATAACCCTACGATGAGCTATGAACTGTAGTCTAACCATTAAACACTTATACAAGTCTTTCAGAAACTAACAGATGTTCCTTTTATGAGCAAAGACAAGTGCCATTCGGCCTTTTTAGACACCTATAAAATTTCAGATAATTTTAAGCTATTTTAATAGCTGCCTGACAATTTTATTAATGCACTCTGCTACAATGTGATCCTGTTTCCTTCACAAAAAGACTGACTCATACTGTGGATTTCTACACACACTAAGATGTACATTGCTAATGCCTTTCTCTTGATTAGTAAGAAAAGAAAACCTATTTTACTGACCAGAAGACACAGAAACATCACTGCAGGATTTAACACAAACAGTGTGTCAGCCCACAGAGATTCATCTCAACATGACCTGTGGATGCTTTAATGATTTACTGAGTGTAAACTGACAGCCTGAACCACAGAACCTGCCCAGAAACAATTCGGGGGTTCAAATCCTGGCTTCAGACATAGGTGACAATGAATTTTAAATTTTAATCTTGGCAACAGCTGAGCATTTTACATCATCCCAAGACCAGCATACCTATAAAAAGTGCAGTCCTTGCAGAAGAAGAACCTAGGTCTGTGGCAGGTATAGTTTATCAAGATGGGGCTTCACTGGTAGAGCTAAATTCAGGGAAATTTATACAGCACGTGCTGACTCTGCCTGACTCTCACTGGTGCCATCAGCACCTCACTTTCTGGCACACTAAATCCACACACAAACAAAAAGTTGCACATGCATTTTGTATTACAGTTTTACACATAACAGTTCTTATAGGAATAAAATTATTAAACCACCTGCATGTGAGACGGTGAATTTTGTGATGGTTGTGATTTTTTGTTTGCTCTTTTTCCTAACGAAGCTGCAAAAATAATAGAAACCTATATTGTTACCTCAGGCATTCTGCAGAGCAATATGCCAAAGTACCTACATGTTGAGTGCTTACAAATTTTAAGTTTAGGATTGACTATGTGCCAATCCCTCTTCAGCTGTGGGCACTTGATCCTGCACCAAAATTGCTGTTGACCTTTTCTGGTATTTATGATGTCAGTATGGATTTTTATCACTGTTTGAGCTCCTGACACAAAGCAAACAGCTTCTATAGCGTGTTTTTATTCATGCAAAGTATGAACATGAGAATCTTAGACTTTCTATCAAGCTTGCCATTTCTCCTTCTTGGATACTTCGTCAATGGATGTAGATGGTTCTGCCTTAAAGTCTTATCCAGCTTTCCAGAGAAGATATATTTGCACAGATCAACACTAATTGGTTTATATTCTCTGGACAATTTAATCTACAGGTAGAGTCATTTGAAATACATTAGTTATTTTCTATCCCGTCAGTATTGTTTAAAAGTAGTTAAAACATTCACTGTATTAGGCAGTTGGATTGTGAGACTAACAGTGAGCAGTGGTAGGACTGCTCAGTATAGCCTCTGAGTTACTACAGGTACTTAGATGTACTACAATACCCTTAGTCATTCAGTTTAAATGTGGAAGCCTTAACACTGATCTTTACAGGGATTATTCAGGTTTCAGCTGTGGGCCTCAGTTGTGGGCCTCAGCTGTGGGCCTCATGCACAGCCATGGTCTAAAGGACCCAGGCAGACACAAGAATGGTCAACAAGTAAGTAAACACTGACACCGACACTAAGTAAAGCACAAAAACCATCTCTTGATATGCATACATAGAGTGCCCTGCACAAAGAAGCTGTGATCCTGACAGGAACTGCAACCCGTAACACAAATAATTATTACAACGCTTATAGTCAGATCCCAAATAAATTCACACTGCCATTTAAAATGAATGCTCTTGAGAATCCGTATTTAACAAACAGTTAAAGTCAAAATCAGAAGCTTAGAGAAAACTGCCACTTTTCAATACCGAGAGTCTGGGTGAGCAAGAATAACAAAACTATTAGCTGATGTGGCCTTTAAGAGAACTTTAAGATTGATGGCAGAGAGCATGGCTTTGGACTGGTTCTTTTCTCAGAAGAATTCACACAATTTCTGCAATAAAAGCATATTGGTTACACTAATCCTTGCTGTCTGAAACACTTTGCAGTACTTCATCCAAGAATGCATATGATCTACAGTCCCATTCTTCTGCCCTAAGGCTAGATGCTTTCTCAAGTTTAGAACTGTCAAAATTCTGTGAAAGATGAATAGAAAACCTAATCAGTGTCAACTAAGTCACTGAAAACATGCATGACAGGTTATCTTCACTAGACTGGCTGCAGACTCATGCCTTTGAAGTCAATATTTGGAGGTATATATCTGTCCTAGAGAAAAAGACTGCTTATCTTCCGGAGAACAAGAGAGAATGACGCTAAAGCAGAAATGTTGAAATCCCAGCTGAAAAACTGGATATGACTCCTGAAATGTAAGATACTGGTTCCCACAGACATATTTATGCATAAAGATTGAAACCTCCATATACAAGTTATAATAATTATACCCCCAATAATTGCTAAGAGAAATTTTAAAATGTCACATCGCTGAGAGACACTTTTTTGGGCTCTTGAAAAGGGGTGTGAATTTCTCCCACAGCCAAAGGTTGCTACTTCAAAGAAGAGATTTTCAAATAACATCACACATGTAGAGCCTTAATTTGTGCACTCAAGTACAGAATGGTTGGACCATTTATTGTAAGGGTATATGCAAGGAGCTTATCAGAAAAGGGCAGAAGAGCAATAATTTACAAAGGAATTCTCTTTTTTTACTTCTGCAGAGTGGATGTAGCTTTACCAACTGAAGTATTAACTTGTAACCCGATGTAAGAGTCTCATCTGTCTTCAGCTCTTGAGATGACTTTAAGAACCTTTGCAGGGCGAGGATATTGAGTACTCTAGGTGCTATTTAAAACATACTGTGGGGCGTTTCTACACAGTGAATTGCTCTTGGCTAAACTGCTAGTCAGTCCTGAATGTGTCTCACAGAATCACGGAGTGGCTGAGGTTGGAAGGGACCTCTGGAGGTCATCGGGTCCAGCCACCTAGAGCTAGTTGCCCAGGACCATGTCCAGGTGGCTTCTGAAGACCTCCAAGGAGAGAGACTCTGCAACCTCTATGGGCTGCCTGTGCCAGCACTCTGTCACCCACACAGTAAAGAAGAGCTTCTTGGTGTCTAGACAGAACTCAGTTTCTTCCAAGAGTGCTGTCACAGAAGAAAGGAATCTAAGCTACTTGTCTCTCTTGGTCACTGTTTTGGTTTGGGAAGAAAGAAACACATACTTTAGGTCCTTCTCTCTCTTTCTCTGCCTAGCTCCAAATTGGAAGAGGCTGTGCTGGACCATCTTGTTATCCTGCAGCAACCCACAGAAGGAAGCACTTGCCTTTCCTGCACTGCTGTGAAAAATTCTTCTACTTGCTCAAACATTATCCTGGTGCAAGCAGGTTTACAATGGCCAGTTCTATACAACAGTTGAGTCACTGAATATTTCTAGGAGAGCCTGTTCTCCAAGATGGGGTCAGGGATGAAGAAAGCCTTCTTTCTTCTCTCTCCTATGAAGAATGACTGAGAGAGCTGGGGATGTTTAGCCTGCAGAGGAGAAGGTTCCAGGGAGAGCTCATTGCAACTTTTCAGTACATTTTCAGTACTTTTCAGGGGCATATAAAAAAGATGAAGAGCGACTTTTTGCATGGGCAGATAATGACAGGATAAGCGGGAATGATTTTAAACTAAAAGAGGATATATTTAGATTAGATATAAAGAAGAAATTATTTACTGAGAGGGTGGTGAGACACTGGAACAGGTTGCCCAGAGAAGTTGTGGATGCCTCATCCCTGGAAATGTTCAAGGTCAGGTTGGATGGGGCTTTGGGCAACCTGACCTTGTGAGAGATGTCTCTGCCACTGCAGGGAGGTTGGACTAGATAATCCTTAAAGGTCCCTTCCATCACAAACCATTCCATGATTCCATGATAGTGTCAGGTTCCTCTGGAGAATAGACCTTCACTTCCCAGGAGTTTTGTTTCAGTAATATTTCAACAAACACACTAAATTGTCCCAAAGAAATGTTCATAAACTCACTTGGGATTTCTGATGGGAGAAACAAGGAGAGGAATTAAAACATCAGTTTAAAAACAGAACTTTTACAGGAATATTTGGGACTAATTATATGAGAAATCATTTGAATCTTCTGTGACACTGGTAGGAAAAATAAATGGTCGCTGAGGACAACTTGAGAATCACCATATGATTTAAACCCATCTTTTATGAAGCAGTAAAAGAGCAACAATATCCATCCAGCCTCCTTGCCCTTTTTCTTCCACAATCCATTTTCATGGAATCTTTGCCTAATAGGATTGTATCTTAGGAGACAAGCTGGACCATAAGCTTGGCCTCAGAGATTTTCACTTCTCTTATCTCTCAACATTTTAGATCACTTTTTTGGGAATACATGCAATCCCAACTCCTCTCCCACACTGCAGAACTCCTGGGCCTACAAGACTGTGCAATTAATCCTTTCTTTGTATGTGACCATCTGGGAGATGAGTAGATGTAGACACTGATCAATTTGTTGCCAGGCTTAAAACATTGTGGAGAAGCAGGTGGTCAGCAGGAATTAAGAAAACAGTCCAGACAACTTACAAAATCATACATTTGTTACATGTGAATTGTGGTATGTACATTATGAGGGCTGCCAGTAGCACAGGAATTCTGGCTCCATGTGTGAGTTAGAGCTTTTCACAGCTCTAATCAGCTGAGCCACCTTGCCTAGCTGTATGAAGACTCTTGACTTACACCCACGTTTTGGCTTTCAATAATGATTTATCTCCAGATTTCCATCTCTTCCGTATTTTTTTTCAGTCTTAGGCCCTCGTCCATATTCCTTTCTTTACAACCTTGGCTTTATGCTTGATTTCTTATCCCAGTAAAAAGTAGGGGGCCTTCATTCAAACTATAGCAGAAAATATAAGCAAGATATTCCTCCTCACCTAGGTATCTTTGACCATGCAGTACTCTGTGCCCAAGTTCAGTTCAAATACTTGTCTTTACCATCTACAGCATGTGAATATATCACATTCAGTACAATATTATTATTAATGTGACAATAGTGCACAGTGACACAGTGCAATAGTACAGCATTACTCCCTGTGCATACATTTGCATCATGTTTGTTAAGGTATATATGTATACAAAGATCAAGGTTCAGTATGCGGAAAGGCTCTGTGAAAAGGCCTGAACAACACCTGTAATTTGTGTATGGTTCAATAAAGTAAGAAGATGAGTGCTTCTAGCCTGCTGAAGGGACATCAGAATTCCCAGAGAAGGGAAAGGAAACGAATGCACTTTTCAGTGCATTTGCTTTTCAGCAAGCACTAAAACCGAGTTCTTGACCAGAGCTGAAGATAATAGCTACTGCCTATCAGTTGGGTATGGGGAAAGGCAAAAAGGCCTTCTGTACTTCAACACGGGATAAGTAGATTAAATGCGCTCTTTTCTGTCACCTTTGTAGCAGAGTGGTTTATTTCGGCTCTGTCCATAAATACTCCCATTTGCTTAGGCAGATTTTTGCTTAAAGTGATGTAAAGAAAGCAGACTAACATCAAGGCTACATTTCTAGAGGGCTGTGAACATTCAAATGGGACACTGGAGTGCCTCTGCACTTACCAACACTCCAGTACACATTAGCAGGGCAAGAGAAGAACAATAGGACCTGTCTCTGACTCTGGAAAGCTGGCAACACAGGAGTCTGAGAGAATTAAATGGTTTTCACAATATGTTAGCCATGAAAGTACTTCTGGTTTGTGACAAGGAAGTGGCAGGTTTTTTGTAACCATCTCATTACACAGTTACTCTGAAAGTGTCTTTTCTTTTCAAGAAAAATGTGGGGGGTGAATGAGGATATGTAGAGGAAATACTTATTCCAAGTACTGAATACCTACAGGTATTGAACGGTAGGTCAGTAGAGCATCCTCATAATTATTTATCATCTACTGTATTGTCAAATTCTTGTCTGTCCCAAATAATTAGACCAATAAACGAATTACACAGGTAATCAGTATTGCCCATCATTCTATATGAAATATTGTTGAGGAAAGAGCTCGTAAATAAAACAATTGCATTCAAAGGGCAAAAATTGCAAGTGAAAACATTTAACAAATCTCATCATATTGCCCACCTACCCCCATTCTACTTTCCGCTTTACCATCTTCCCTCCCCCACAACTAAGGACAGTTAACAAATCATTAGGATACCTTTGAACTTGTGGAAGACGGCCCATAGCTCAGCGATGTCAGTGGCAAATGTTATGTCTGTGTCGAGGACAATGACTCTCTCAAGATTGGAAGGTAGAGTCTTGGTTAGAACCAACTTCATCAGCCCGTAAATCCCAGAGTAGTGTTTGTTGGGGATCCATGACACTTCCGACTAACAGGAAATGGGAAAGAGGAAGAAAAATTAATCTTCATTAGATAGATCGTAATAACTCATAATTCATAATTACAATTCCATTGTAATAATGAAAGATCTCTGAATACAAACAATAAAGAACCATAAAATACCAGGTGGAAACAGTCATCTAAAATCTTGCTTTTAAAATGAACATCAGAAGTTCTGAAATATGCTTCTCACGTAAATTTCTGAAGGCTGAAACAAAACTGTTTTTTGAAGCAATTGCTTCACACAATATAATTAAAATTAGATGAGCCTTTCCAACCTGGTTCAATTCATTCTGAGACATCCACATATCCTGATAAAATTGAAATATATATTTAATCCAAAACTCCAGGTGTATTATACATAGCTTTCATTTCCAAGCAGTACTGACATCATACAGATATGGCCCAAAGTGGAGAAAGTGGAATAACTGTAGCCATATTTTCCGTTTTTTACATATCAAGGGGACAAACACTCAAACATTTACATTTCTTCAACAAGGACTAAACAAGGTATTTTTGCAGCTTCCAAAGTAAGTTGAGAGACTAAATTCAGTATTTCATTGTGCTGCCTTCACTAGGATGTTCCATGAGCTACACTTTATTTTCTTCCTGTGAGACTCAAGTTCTCAAATACCAAAAGTCATTGCTGAAAGTGTTTTAGAAGTTTTCAGAAAGTTGTTCCTATTGTCCTGTCTGAAAGTGTTCTTGTTTAGTGTTTTAAAGGGCATGCACTAAAATCCCTAGATTTTTACTACGTTTTCCTGAGTGGCGTTCCCATTAACTTAAATTCATGTTTTGACTTTAAGGGACCTGAGTGAGGCAGAGTTGAGCATTTAGCCCGGCATATTATAGTATAGAGAAGGTTGGCAGATACAAAGTGCACCAGTAAAACTCAGAAGATTTATTCTGTTGTTTAACTTGTTTAACTGTCCCATATCTATTCACTGGCATTGTGAAGTTTATTATGTGAAACAGCTTTTGCACAGATGTCACTTTCTCCAAAATCCTTCATGAAATTATTCCCATAACAGAATGGATTCCTAAACTTTATTTGGAAGTTGGAAGAGTGATTGAAGAAAGGTTAACATAGATGCTTAAAGTGCATTTATTTTTAAATATAAAGTAACAAGGCCTCTACCAATGTAAGCTGTCCTGTTCATTTCCCTTTAAAAGGCACATGACTTTCTTCTGTATTCTCACAATTCCTGCACCAGGGCAGAATCTTCCCCCACAAAGGTCATTAAAAAGATGGAGGATTCTAGAGCAAACTATTAAAGAGAAAAGTAAAATTTAAGGGGAAAGGCAGGAAGAGCAGATTATCTTTAAACAAGCCCAAAACAGGAAGTGTGGTTTTATTTTTGTTTTGTTTTTGAAAAGTATCTCATCAGTCCATCATCAGCCATCATTCTTATTTCATTCTTTCTTGCTTTCTCTCTCTTTAATTTGTATGGTCCTTAAAAGAGAAATCTAGTTTGTCTCCCTGATATATGCCAATATCTCTAGGGATATATATATGAACCTCTGCTCCCCAGAATTGTTCTCTATGTGTATAACAGCGAAAATTTCAAATCCACACCCTCAAAACACTAGATATTTGTGAATCCAGACCTCTCTCAACGTGATGTCCCTGTGAATGGACCATCACATCTAAGTGTCAGCAGAGCAGTATTTATCTTGCTTCCTCAAACTCTGCACATCATCCTGAATCTGCCACTTGGAAGTCCTTGTGCTAGACCAGCCAGGGAGATCAGCTCTCTAGTCATACTGACATAATGCAGGAGTTAATGTAATTTTAGAGACTTGAGCTTTCTTTTATTATAACCCATCCCTATATTATTAATTTTGGATGGCATGTCCCTCATTTAATTAGTCCAAATGCAATATTGCTCCAGAATAACTCCTAATAGACTTATGCAAATAAGCCTAATATGGCAGGGGTTCAGATGTCTCATGGATAGCCTGAGACAAGCAGGGAAGGGAAAAGGCAGATTGAAAAGAAAGAATCATCTTGAAGGAGCCGTTACTTTCTTTGCCTTGGAGATTCCCAGAATCTAATACCACTGCAAGCCTGCCATCCTGAAGCCTGGTGTCTGAAAGGGTCGCTTTTGAAAAAGAAAGGAGCAGTCCCTATTCCAAATGGTCCATAGTGTTTGATTTGAGTCTGTGTTGAACCTTGAGCTGTTAATAGGCAAATCCTATCTGAAATTTTCTCTCCCCCGATGTAGTGTTGACTAAGACATAAACAGGGCTCTTAATTAGTCCCTGGCATAATTTCTTCATGGCTTTTCTATTCATGAATAATATAACCATTCCAAATTCATGCCAATAAAAACTTGTTACCCTACGCAACAGCACTGTAAAGGCTCATTCTCTATGTATACCACATATAGTCTAACACCCCTCGCAAGATAATACAAGAACATTATCGTTGAATAGGTACTCAGTAGTTAAGAAGTGCCAGTTTGAGATAGCTAAGACAACCTAGGCACAAAATCCTACAAAATCCTGCAAGCTGCCTTCTTTGATATAACCGGTAGGATTTAGCCATTTCCTTTACCTAAAAATTATCAAAATATTTTCTGTAGGTCTTAATATATTTTTTCTCTAGCATAGTTAAAATGTTAAAATGGCCCATATAGGGAATGTTTGTGAATCATTTGCTTTACAAACAAGATTGGAGTTGCTTTCTGAGAACAAACATTACTAGAAGATATGGCAGGAACAGAAAAAAAACAGAATTAGTAAAAGAGTAAACTGACACAAAATAGTGTGACATACTTTGCCATTTGTATAATTCACACTTCAGTATAAATAGCAGTTTGGAGTTTTACCTCAGATCCTTAGCTCTCAAAATCTGGATTTTTGTTCATAAGAGGAGAGTAGAGAAAAGCATTTAGCTGGTGCTGACAGTGATTCTTTTTTTTTTTTTCTTTCTTTCTTTTAGTAAGCTAAGTGAAAAAATACCTTACTAAAGACCTTTCATCAAACCAGCTTTATTCTTTCCATTATTGGAGACTGAAAATAAACTAAATTACCCGCATTATTCAGTCTTTCTGGCTATGAATACAAAAAGTACATGCCCATGAGTCTGCATATTACACAACAGATTACCGTTGTATAAACCTGAGAAGTGGCAACAAGAGCTTCCATGTGTGGTGATGCTTTGCCAGCACGTTGTTTGCTCAGACCATCTCTGGGAAAAGCTGGAAAAAACACTGTGGCTGTACACAGCCTAACTCAGCTGTCTTATAGTTGCTATAGCTGTGTAAGTGTCGATTAGAGTAAGCAGAGGTGCCATTTTTAAGGAAAAAAGTCTAAGACATACAGCTTAAAAATAGAAACAAGCCTCCCCATTTCTGTGAATTGAGAGAGGGGCAAAGGGTGAGTCCTCTGTGAATGATTTGTACAGAAACTGCATTCAAAGGCTTTAGGTATTTTTACTCTTAAATTCACCTGTTGACCACAAGTTTAGATCAAAAAGCATTACTCCTCATCACAAATATATTCAGCTGGAGTTTTTGGACTCTTGTATTGTACTTCTCTATGGAACTTAGTGATTTTTTTTTTATTTTATTTTTTTCCCACAAACAGGTGATGGGGGTAATTTATCCAGGCTTCCCAGATGAATACAGATTGCAGTGAAATCTCTACATGGATAGGTATCTTGAGCATTTTTGAAAGGAATGGAAGCTTGTAGACTTAGCAGAGAGCAGTGTGGAAAACACTACCAACATGAACAGAATGAGAGGGAGCAGTGATCAATGGGTGAGGACAAAGAATATAGGGGTGCCTGTATGGTTTCACATCAAAAGTACATGGAGCTCAGTAGCCAGACTCTAACAGTGGGCAATGGCAGGTACCTACTGAAGAACATAAAAGCAGGGAAATTCTACAGCGGTACCTCACCCATAAATACTCCCATCATCTGGAAATTTGCACCAATTTTAGAAATAGACCAGAATAAACTAGACTAGACTAGACTAGACTAGTATAGAATAGAATAGTTCAATTGAAAGGGACTTTTAAAGATCATCAAATCCAACTGCCTGACCACGTCAGGGCTAACCATGCTGAGCTGGAGGTGGAATTTTTGTGGCTTATAGCTTTTCATGGATGTTTCATCTGTGAGTCTGGTAATTTTTGAAGCCTTGTAAATATTAATGAACCACAACATCCTACAGCAAAGAGTTCCACAGTTTATTTATATCTTTTTTCTGGATTCTGCTATCTACCAATTCAATTTGTCTATGTGTTTGGTTTATGTGGTAAGGATTTGGTAGCATGGAGGCTGCAGGAGTGGCCTCTGTGAGCAGAGCCCAAAAGCTGCCCCATGTCAGATCAGAGCCAGCTCCAGTTAGCTCCAAAAGAGACCCACTGCTGGTCAGAGCTGAGCCAGGGGAGAGATGCTGGTTGGGCCTCTGGGAAAGCATAAGAAGAAAAGAGCTGTGCAGCAGCAGCTGAGAGAGAGGAGTGAGAACCAGCCCTGCAGCCGCCAAGGTGAGTGCAGCAGGAGGGCAGGAGGTGCTCCAGGCACGCAGCAGCAGTTCCCCTGCGGGCTGTGGAGAGGCCCCTGGTGGAGCAGGCTGTCCCCCTGCAGCCCATGGGTCCCACATGGAGCAGATCTCCACGCTGCAGCCCGTGGAGGAGCCCTCGGTGGAGCAGGTGGATGTGGCCTGGAGGAGGCTGCGGCCCATGGAGAGCCCCCGCAGGAGCAGGTCCCGGGCCGGAGCTGCAGCCCATGGGGGACCCGTGCTGGAGCAGTTTGCTCCTGGGGGATGGACCCCATGATATGGAGCCGTGTTGGAGCAGTTCTTGAAGAGCTGCTGCCTGTGGGCAGCCCCCGCAGGCTCAGTTCGGGAAGGACGGCATCCCGTGGGAGGGACCCCACGGGAAGCAGGGGCAGGGAGGGACCGAGAAGGAGCAGCGGAGACAAAGTGTCAGGGACCGACCACAGCCCCCATTCCCTGTTTCCCTGCGCTGCTTTGGGGGAGGAAGTAGAAGCAGGTGGATAGGGAAAAGGTGTTTTTAGTTTGCTTTTCATTTCTCACTGCTCCAGTCTGCTAGTGATAGGCAATGAATTATATTAATCTCACTATGTTAATCCTGTTTTGCCTGTGACAGTAATAGGTGAGTTATCTCTCTGTCCTTAACTCAACCTTTGAGCCCTTTCCATCATATTTTCTCCCCCTTCTTCTTTGAGAGGAGGAGTGAGAGAGCAGTTGTGGTGGAGCTCAGCTGACTAGCAGGGTGAAACCACCACAGGCTGTCGTTCTTTTTCACAGAACTATCACAAGAGCCAATCTGTTTCCCAGAGTGGTTATGGCTAATTCAGAGCCCATCCCTGTACACATAAAGTTAGGATTCTTTATTCTCATTTATCTTGCTCTGCCTTTACTGAACAGCTGCCACCTGATCCTCCCTGTGATAAATATGAAAAAAATAGCACAGAAAGATGATTGTGAAAAATAGGATGCAGGGATGGGTGCCAGTCATGAGCATGAGTGTGAAAACTAATGGGGCAAGTGCTCTGGTTACATGAGGAGAAAAATGTCCTTTGAAGTTTTGTGCCAGCATAGGACACAGTTTTGTATTTGCTAAAAGCCCAATTAATTAAATTTAAATACTATTATATTCCTCTATATACATCATGCTCCTAAAGGTCATCAGTCTTACAGGCAAAGGTACTTTGTTTTCAAAGATTTTGCTGCACTCATTATTCTCTTTGCAACATCAATAAAACTATGGTAAGAGCAATACGGTGGAGCATGAGAAAAGAGACAATGTATTTGCAGACTTATCATAGTGTTGGGTTATATATACACAGACTGGAACACAAAAACAGTACCTAGCACAAAAGCAGATACTCTGTGGGACTGTGCAAATTTCTCTCATCACTTAATATCTTCTCCTAAGTACTGGAGGTTGATAGAAAACCTAACAACTTAGCTTTCTATGTTCTTCTTGGGTTGGGAGGCGGTATATAATAGTACCATGAAACAAAGCAGTCAGAGTTTTAGCTAACCAACCACATAAACCTGAGCTTGCATTTCCTTTCCAAATGCAGCCTTTCCCCAGTTTAACAGATCTGACTGCCTCCCTACCAGGAAAAAAAAAAATCTATACTGACTTTTTCTGATGAATAGGTTGCTGTCCATACAACTTCCTCTTGTCTGTTAAATAATGTTTGTCCATTTTCTTAGCAGAATTCCTCCGTCTCAAAGAATATAGTACTGTAGCACCCCCTGAGCTACAGAAAGTGCATCCTGTTCAGAGTGATAAGATGGGGGAAGTTTGGCTGAGAAAGTGTTTTCCCTGGCAGCATGTCCTTAAACACTCTACACTGGAAAAATGCAACATTCAATACCGCATTGATTTTCTCACTGCATTCCCTGAATCTTCCTTCATATGCCTGGAAAATAAATCAATCAAAATAATCCTCAGCAATGACATAATATCCCCATACCTGCTCCAAGTAAGACATCCCTTCTGCTCAGCTGACTTCACAAAAACATCACGAAGGCCAATAACTTGCAAGAACCTGAAAATCAGACTGGCTGGGTTGATACCTGGAGGCAGAAGCTGCCACCTGCATGTACCCTTCTTAGAGAAGGGTTAAGAAATGGGATCAAATAGACCCAAATCTAACTGCCACCCCAACTTAATGGCTGCAGATTCACTGTGTTGAGGGAACAGTGAGCAGCAAGTAGGAGACAGAAACAAAAGGATGAGGGAAGTTACAAGGGCAAACTGCCTCCCCAGAACTTTCATGCCAGGTTTTTCTATAAAAAAGGTCTGGCATCTAGAATACATTGGTTCAAATTAAGAGAAATATGAATTTAGACTCTGTAATGAATGACCTGATGGGAACTTGGATTTCCAAAAGTATTCAGCAGCTACTTGCTCTCACAAACTTCAACAAGGGCACCATGTTCTTGAAGATTACATCAGATGATAAACTTAATTCAGGAAAAGCAAAGTACAAGTGATAAAAACTTCCACACCACAGCACAATCAGAAAAGAGCGTTGTAGATTTGCACAAATATTCTGAATATTATCCGACAGTGATCTGAAAACTAGCGGAAGTTATATGGGGCAAGAACTTGGAACGAGTTGGAGGGTTCCCTGTGAAGGAAGACCAACCAAATTCTTTGGTAATTGCTGGCTTCAGGCAGCCCTTATAAATGGCCCGAGTATGGGAAACTGCTCTGGAAATTCTGATCTGTGAATCAGTTAACAATAACAACTGTTATTTCCTTAGATTGGGTAAATAACTTCCTAGACACAGTTGATAACTTGTTGTCATAGCTTTTTCATTACTCATTTAGTGCTTTGCTGCTGCTATGAACGCTAGAAGTAGCGAGATAAAATTGTTATTTTTTTCAAAGCACGTGACCTCTATTTAAGACAAAGCTGAAAGAACTGTAGTTTTCAGGCAGTTTCTCAGCTGGAGAAAAATACTGTCACCATTTTAATGACCATCATTTTAGTAAGTTTTTTTGCAACACAAAGCATAAAAAGGGGAGGAAAAAGCATAAAAAGACGAGGAAAAAACATACTGCTGGCACAGGACAGGAATTTTTCTTGATGTCAGTCTTTCATCACTGTTTTTCAGTTTCAAACAGGGAGAATTTCACCCTGCTGCCATTTTTTCCCATGCCCCTTCTCACATTCATGAAAACAGTCACAATTCCAGCAACACTAGCACAGTTCAGGGTTAGTTTCAGGATAATCTTTCCTATTTCACACTGGCTGTGCCTCCCATCTAAACTCTTGACAGGGTCATCTGGCTGATCCCTTTTATTACTCTCTTGCTTTAGCAAAGTAAGAACAATATGTTGTTGCGGAGACTGGGTTAACTCAATCTTTGAGAAAGAAGCGGATCACAGTGGGTTAAAAATAATTATAGGTGAAATTCATGTCTATGTCTGTCTTTAGCATACTGTATTTTCACAGGTAATATCAACAAAGAATCAAAAGAGAGAGATCAATTCTGACTGAGCAGAGAGCCCAGGAGGAAAAGGTGATGATCACCTGTAATATTTTCCTCATAAGGAATGCCAAAAGGAAGCTCTTTGCATGTCATCTTACGGGAAGAAAGACACCACAACACAACAAAACATAACAAGCAAAACAAACAAAAATAAAACCAAGCCTTTGCTCCCTCCCTGTCATGTATTTAGCAAACATAAACCGAAGAGCCTGATTCCTGACTTAAACAATAACAGAGTATTCTCTTAATGTTTGCTGGAGAACATATAACTTTGACCTTGAATTTAGTTTTTCCTAGGTGATTCACAGGTTTCAGTTATACTGATATTCCCTCCCCCTGTAACAGGTCCTTACTATTTATATGAATGGTTGCCAAGGAAACCAGGAACCCAGCAAAGCCATGTAACTTTTCTGGATTCAGAATTTCTTATGCCTGGGTACTTAGAAAAATAATAATAATTTCATGAGAAAACTGTCAGAGGATGGGAATTTATACATTTATGCTAAAATTATTTTTCTATTTTTGCTGGCCTTGACTGCTGTTGTTCTTACTCATCACAGAAGCACTGGTGAGTTTAATAGAATTCTGCCTCATCTCTTGTTTTATGAACAGATGATATCTTCCACACATACATGCAACAAGTCTGGATACAAATAGCAGTGAGCAAAAAGGTTGAGATAGAAATAGATGATTGTCTGAACCTCTGGGTCCTGGATAACGTAGAGCAAATGCAGAAACGGTGGAGCAAGCCACAACTGGAAAGGAAGGTTAGATATTAAGAGGGCAGAACAAACAAAACCTTCCAAATCAGCATCAGCATACAACAGTGGGGAATAACTGCAAATTAATTCTCATCTATGTAGCAAAGGCTGTAACAGTCTGATGCTGATGCTTACTTTTCTTTATTTTTTCCTTTATTTCCAAATGTCTCACCAATACACATGTACTAATAATACACAAAGGGCAGACAAGTGGGAAAACCTGATTTAAGGACGATTTTTTCAGAACAACTTAATAATATTAACTGCAGTGCCAAGAGTTATGCCATGCTCCATGTTTGGAACCAACCTACGTTATATGGATGAAACTGCAAACTGTTACATAAAGTAAAATGGACACTTTTTCATCTCTGCCATTAAATGACAAGACAGTCACCCATACAGCTTCTTTAAAAAAGAAATGACCACACAGTAATTCAGCTCCTGGGATCTTTGAGGATTACCTCCTCCCCCTTAAGGCTTTGGCTGGCTTTCCTCCATCAGGTTTCCATCCCTCCCTCCTTGGTTAGCCCCACCAAACTCAAATGGCCAATTTCCATTTGCCTATAAATCAGTCCTTCTCTTTACACTCACTCTGAGACATTTTTAGTTTTCTTCACTGTTTCTTGCTATCTCCAAAATGCTGAGTGTTCTGTTTTTCCTTATTCCTTTGTGCAAGATGAGATTGGAGAACTGATAAGACAAGACTGGCCAGTCCTGTTTCATGTTTTTTCTTGTTCCTCTGGGGACTTTGGCATCAATTTCCACTCTTTTTTTAGTGTTGCAATCAAGGGTGGAGGATCTACTATAGTCAGAGCACCTGAGAGACATCAGTGAGAATAAACCAAACACCAGCTTCCCAGTCCTGCTTCTCCACCAGAGGCAACAGTACAAGTCTTCCCTAGAAAATAACATAAAACCTTTTTTTTTTTTTTTTTTTTTTTAACCTTCCAGTCAGTTCACGAGTGAAAAGAGAGACACATGAGCTGGACTAGAGAAAACAGTAAGAAATCAGAGCTTTCTGCTAAAAGTTGTGTGATAAGAAGATGCAGCCAGAATTTGGTCAAAAGTCAGAAGCAACTGATAGCTGCCCTTTTCAGTTCACCTGAATTGAAAGATAAGAAAGATCAACTGGATGCTTTAATTGCACATGAACTCAATCAACAAGCTCTTTGTATTCTTCCATCAGGGAAGATACAAATCCATGAAAATATTATTGTTGCCAACTTTTTAATTTTAGTAACTATGCAAATACATGCACATTAGCTGCAGCCATTATGTGTTCTGGCAAATTTCCATGCAGCTCTTGGGGTTAAAGTCCAGAGGCATTCAATCTGTAGTTTGCGAGATGGCATGGTGCTAAACAGGTGTCATTAAGATGCACTGACCAGGATAAAAAGCAACACCATCTCCTGCATAAACATGCTATGTTGGATAGCCTCTGTTCAATGACAAAAATATGGTAAGTGGGATTTTTCTTCCCTATTAGATTTTGGAAAGAGTACTTTTTTAGGATGATTAGAGAAGGTGGCAGAATAGGTATAGCGATTATTAATAACCTGCAATGTCTGTTGGGAAACTGCAGGTCTAACATATTATAATGTGGAAAAAAAAATGTTGAGGAAAGCACTTGTCATCCTTCTCAATCCTTTTAAGACTAAAAGACCTAGTCTTGTTTGTATCCAACACAAAACAGAAGGTATTGCAATGCAATTGTTGGAGTTGGAGAAGATGATCTGTGGAAGGGATGTAGGACTGCAGCTTCCATAAGACCTCTGACATCCTAATGCAATGTCAAAATGTGGCATATAAACATAAAAAAAAACATTATGTCCTCTATTCAGAAGGAAGTCACTAGCCATCACCCAGCATCTCATCAGTAAAATCACCTCTCCACAGACCTAAACTTTTACCTTTTCTACATTCAGGGCTGAAGGAACAACAAATGAAAATGTTGCACCAAGAAAGAGTCCCGTTAGTGGGTGGAACACACATTCTGCTGATGGGATAAATGACACATCCCATAAAGCATTATTTGTTCTCTTATTTTCAGCAAAAGCAAAGAATTAGAGGGAAAACAAATGGTCTTCTATCCTGCGGGGCTAGAGGCCAGGTAAGTGGGAACTTCTTATATTGCAATTACTGCTGCAAGATGATAAAAATTGCATGGAACCATGCTATTTTCTCCAATGGCAAATATTACAATAGATCAAAACTCCTGGAAACTAAAAAGCTCCTGGAATGCATCTGGGATAAAAAGGATAAAAAAGGATAAAACATATTACAATAATGAACAAGCAAAACTGACAATAACCTAGTATAAGAAGCACTAAAGCATCAGGGAAACAAAGAATTTTTTTCTTTGTTAGTAGAGAGATGAGATGTCTCTCAAACAATACAGAACTAACTTGAGAAACACTGTGAAGAAAATGAAGATGTAATTGGGAAAGTTGGGCTCCTCCAAAGCAAGAAATACTGAGCTTGATATTCATGACACTGGCTTAGCTTCTTGCCTATGTTCTGGTTAAATACCGGCCAGATGCTTCAGATAACAACCGATTTGCATGACTGGCATTTTAAGGATGTATCCATGCAGCAGCCATGTATTTTTTCTATTTCTTGAAACTTTTGGTGTGAGGACTAAGGCCACTGGTGTCATCTTAACTCCATATAATCTTGCAGTTTCATCTTAAGGACTATCAGATAAAAATGCAGTCAGATAGACAGGTCAACACAGATCCTAAGTGGCTGATTAAAACAATACATCTGGAACTGTTTTATAAAGGCTTTCATCTAAATTAGATAAAAACTGTGGAATCCATTCAACTGTGAAAAGGGTCAGACCTGAAGTAATGGAATGGTATATGAGAAAATTATCAGAAGATCAAAACACTGCTGTTTTCATCCTCAAAATGCTGCTGAGTTTTCATCCTTGCTGAAAGAGTGAGACCTAGACACCAACATCTCACCCTCAAAAACCTAAATGTTTGCAAGATGAAGTCAGTTTGATTTGAACAGCAATATATCCATTAACAGAAATGAAATTTCATGGTTTAGGAATTCAAACTTTCTCATACCAAGCTGACTCCAAAAGAGTTGTCATCAATGTCATCTAATTACTAACCTTATTACAAATTTCCCCTCTGAAGCAAGTACTCAAGTACCAAATCAGTCTGAATGCCTTTACCCAGGCTGAGACAGTCAGAGAAGACCTATGAGGGGAGTGACTTCACTGTGTGCTGGTGCTATGTCAGACACACAGCATGGATTGTAATTGCCCCTGTCGGGATAAAGTGTCATATGAAGAGGTGTGCCTGGGTGATGTGAACACCATTTTTCACCACAAGAGCTACTATTTCTCCCCTAGTCATATTTTCTACCTACACTACCCCTACTTGGTCACCCAACAGGAAGGAGCTCACGTGAGCTATTTTGCAATGTTTCCCTGAATTTCAGATGTGTGTCAGAAACAAGTTTAAGCTAAGCACTTTACAAGTGATGAATTCTAGCAATTCCAGCTCCCTGGTGGCGAATTGAGAATATTCTTGGAGTCTTTCCAGCTGTTATCTTTATTTGTTTTTCAGCTTATCAATCAGACATAGAAATGTAAACACTTCATTTCTTTGTTAATCTAACAGCAAGGATCAAAACACTTTTATAAGATACTGGAATCAATCCCTATCTTGAATAGGAATGCCTTGAACAGTGACTGCTGTTCTCCTATCAATAATCAAATGCCCTGTGACAGTGAGGGATCCCTATGAGCAGGTGAAAAGCCATTAAGATCTAAGACCATACTCATTATATGTCTTCACAGCTTCTTATCTGCGAGTGCCAAGAAAAGAAATTGTCCTGGAACACAGGATGACCATTAGTTTTCTCCAGCAAGTACAGGGAATATGCAACCTATATACATATGCAGATCAAAGTGTTAAACAATTTCCAAGTGGAGAAAAAAAATGAGGCTACGACAGCAAAATGCCTTAATTTCTCATGGAAGGATGATACAGTTCTGAGAAAGCAGCTGTTGTAATGGGGATATATAGTACAAACAATAGTTGCAGCCATAAGCTTGAGGCACTTCATGTTTTTAAATTCTTTTTTTTTTCACCAGGGTACAATGGATAATTTCTGTAAAACGGAATCATCTTTGGAAAATCTCATGTGCAGTTATTTATCTTTTCTCATCCCCTGCTAAAATAGCTTTCCCTGGAGGTGCAGCACATGTTGCTGCAGTAAGAGTGACATTACAGAAGCTGAATGCCAAACAGGAATCCTTGCTATTGAAATGCCACAGAGGAGTCAGCTACTATGATACAAATGTGGGTGATGGCTGTAGAAGAGCATTGGCTCCTCGTTCCTCACTTGACATATGTCAGGGAGAACAACTACCTTGGCCTCCCTGTGGATGTAGTACATAGTGACTGTACCGCTTTTCCCTAGACTAAAGAAAAGGTGGAGTTTCAAAGCTACAACTGTTAGAGATAAGTTACACAATTAACAAAGAACTCCAGTGTTTCCAAGGTACCAACATCAGCGGGAAGGTCTAAGGGGTTTATAAAGCCAGGCATGAGGCTTTCCTTTGGAATAGCCCACTTAAATTGCAGCATGGGCAACTATCAAAAATTCATAGTTCATCCCTATAAGTGCAGTTGAAGCATTGCATAACATAACACAGTAGGCAGAGTGGGTCCTCTGAGTGAGAACCAAGAAAAACTGTACCTTATCGCATCTTACTGGGCTTCATCCCAGTATACCAGCTCCTTACAGTTCCAGATCCTACATGAACTGACAATAGGTGTTAAATCCTAGGAGAAATTGCACAAAAAATCTGCAAAAAACTTCACCATTTACTGTCTTGTCTCCCTCCACAAAGTCAGAGGTGAGGTTGCTTCTGAAACCTAGGTATCACCAAGCAGAGGACAACTGCTGATATCTGTAACAGTGGCCACAATTGCCCCCCTCATGATCAATTTTTGACTGGCCTCACTGGTTTCCACAGATGGAAACTAGATGGACCTTCTTTCATCGCAGTCTGCTTTGAATAGGCACAAAATTAAGACCCACTGCAGTTATGTGTAATTTTTTTTTTTTTTCATGTTCTGGGCCCAAACTGTAATGGAAAACTTTTATATATAAAAAAAAAAATATA